>NW_027185436.1:8740023-8835023 GCF_022577435.1 Embiotoca jacksoni
CAAAAATCGGACGAAAGAATGGACGGACACCTGCTGTCAGCACCCTGGAGGCATAAAAGTTGTTGGATCAGACAGGACAAATCAGTATTTTCTGTTAATTTATTGTGTTTGCGCACTCTGTGACTACATATAATATCGACCCTGTCTTGCAAAAGCAGAGGGTCACTCTTTATTATTTGCAAAATAAGCACCTAAATAAACTGCAAATAATGATGTATGGAACAGACAGAATAGGTAACATTGAAAAGTATTACTGTCGTGAGCTAGAGAGGATCATTAGAAGACTGTACAGTTGTGGCACTTTGCCGAGTGTAGCACAGCACAAAAACTTGAACTGAGTAGAGATAAGTCAGGCGGCACAGACCATTAGAAATTATCACAAGTCTACAATACACACTTCATGACCTGGTCCTCGCTATTTCCCAGTGTCAATCCAACTGCACCTTTGGGATTAACCTGAAAGCAGCATCAGTAAAAAAGGAACATCCTCTTGGGCAGTTGTGCAAAGCACTGATGTCTGGCATGGCTGGCTTTGATACCAAGGCACAACAGGTCTCTTGTTTAGTCACTGCCACAAGTGTGACAGCTTTTTCAATTGTGGGCCTCCACAGTATGGAACAGGGATTTGTAACTGTCTGGTGACTGTCTGGTGGTATTATGTAATATGCATAATGTTTAAAAGGTGTCGTTTACATCTACAGTATCAAATAGAAGATCCTACGCATGAAATAAAACCACAATCCATACAAATCCGTTCAAAATGTATGCATTGCAGCATGCAGAGGAGAAATTTGGTGTTAAGGTGCTCTGAGTGTGACAAAAGATGCTGCTTGATAATGAGAGGTTTCAGATTAAATATGTAGGAAAGGCGAACAGAGAAGTAGTGGACTTTTAACGATTGACCAGCGGTTACTTTAGCTGCTGGGTGAAATGTACATAGAGTGACTTAAGTGTGGTGAGATGTCACATGTTACTCCCCATTCTAGACAGAGATCAAGCAGGGAAAAATGTGAGAGTTTGATGAACTTTAGCGGCAGAGTTTTTTCCCCACATATCTGAAGAATTATATTCTTCTTTCCGCTGCACTCCACTGAGAATTGAGAATCAAATATTGAATTGCCACAGAATGTAAAACAAGATGACATGCTGACAACGTGAAGACAAGCAACGTGAATGCAAGGAAGTCTGTGAACATATGTATGCTCACACACTCACACACAAGAAAGACCTCCACTCGGTGACGGAGACACTATTTAAATCCATGCTGAAACTAGCAGAAAGAATCATGCAGAAAGCGCTTCAAAAGACGGTGTGAACATCTGAAATCTGACAGAAATACAGCTTCCTTTAGCACCTCAGAACACGGATATTAATGGGAGTTGAAAAGTTGATCTGCTGCCATTCGTGTAACTAACGTTGGCTTTCCTGAATGTAGAAAATCCTCTCAGAACAAAGCAATAGGGTTATCATCTGAGCACATCTCCGTCGCTTAAAAATACATTATTTGACAGTTAGAGGATAAGGTCAGTGTTATCTTTTCATTGTCAACAATTTTCCTCAGGTGATTAAAGCCAATAATGTATTTATATTATATGTATTACCAGGCTGTCGCACTCGGTGACATTCTTTCATTGCTGTTAACACATGCAATGTATTATATTTGGAGGTCAACTCCACAGTTAAATGTTTTGAAAATGTTTGATTGCTTTTGACGGTCACTCTGCTCTGGGCTGACATGCCACTGCTGTGTCCACTGCGATGCCAGTTAACAAGCTCGGAAGTACTCTTTCATCTTTGAGCAGCTGAAGAGTAAATATGACATGTGGCATGATTCTTTCAGGATGGTTTTCTTACAGGTTTCTCATTATTGCACCACTTTTTAATAAATGGATATGCAAGTGCATAAAAGATTGAGAAAAAAAAAAAAAAGGAGAGGTGTCCTTTGGCTGCATCACTGTGCTTTTTGCTCATTTGGGTTTCTTCTTCTTCCTATCCTCTAGTGACATCTCTGGTCAGTTTACGTTGTGTCTCGATGAGCTCCATTTGTCCAAACAAAACAAACAATAAAGTGCAGTTTTGAAAAATCAAAAACACAATTGGGATGAGGAGGTGAACAATCTTACGAAAAGAAAAAGTAATAAAAAAATAAATTAAAAAAAAAGGTAAAAGTGGAGGGTTGACTCGCACCTGCACAGTGACATCAGCATGCCTGTCCTCTGACGTCAGCACCGACTTGAGTGGCCGACCTTTTGAATGCTGCAGGCTTTTTGCTTTGATGGTCTTGGAGTCTGTGTGTGCGAAGCACTTCTTTGTTCCTCGTTTCACTCGTACTACCTCGCCTTTGGCCATTCTGTTTTTTTCAACACTTAAAAAGTGTTAGAAAAAACAACTCATCTGGCAGCTTCCTGTTTATCGTTACTTGAGCTGACTATAGACCCGTGAATAGGTTCGTTCCGAGTTTTTGGACAACTGTTTTTTTGATTGTTGTTGTTTTATTTTATTAGTCTGCGTGAGGGCCGATGTTATAACAAGCTTGGCTGCTGCTCGTAGCGTGATTGTGTGAATACAAGCAGAAGCTGTTGATGTGACCATGACGGAAATTGACTCCAAGTATTAGTGTCTTATTTATGAGCTTTTTGGGCATGATTTCACTCTGCTACTGACTGTTATCAAGAGACGGGAAAGAGGTCGATAGTCAGTTAATTTGAATTACACTAGAAGGAGTGTTAACTATGCAACATATCAGACAGCACTATTGTGTGAATGTGAGCTCACATAGAGTAACACAACCATTTAAAAAAGAGCCACTCGGCTGGTCTAAGTTTCACTATTATTGTTTCAACCCTGTATAGTTCTTGTGAGACCAAATGTGCCATAAACAAAAGTGATCACCTTCAAATCAGAGTACATCAATTATAGAATGCAATATATAAAATACAATTAATTTAAAATGCACTGCAATAAGAATGTCCTCATAAAAGCCTATTAAATTCGGCACACAGATTGCAATTTAACTCTGCGGTAATTTATGAGCTCATATGTGATTTGGACTAAAAGCAGTGTCGTTCACCACCTACTTTTTTTTTAAATATAAACACTGAAGGGTTTGAGAAGGCAACCTGACTCCCTCCAACTCTTCTGAGAGAATTACCAAAAGCATTTTCCTAGTTTAGGCAGAGCTGGGTATTATTTTGATTGCACTGTATAAAATATTGAAACGGAGAGAAATGAAATAAAGATATGGGGGGGAAAACAACTGCATTACTTCCAAAACAATACCTGTGATGGCTGACTTGGAGCTCTCCAAGGAGTTGATTCTTGAACCACTGGTCAAAGTCCACATTGTCAAAGAGCTCGTAGGCTGCCAGTCCAACTGCATTGTAAACTGCAGACAAAACAACCACAGTTGGATAATCAGTATCAATCAGTCACAGTATTCATAATGAAATTCAGAACTAAAAAGAAACAAATAATGATAAAACATAGATTAGAAAAGGGGTGGTAGTATGAGAGCAATATCATAGAGGGAGATAAAGGGACCCAAACAAAACAAATATAAGAGATGGTGTGTGTTTCTATGATATTTTATCTTGAAAAATACATTTTTAGATTCAAAAAGAAGACAAGGGGAGTGAGTGGAAAAGAACAAAGACAGAAAAAGGAGAAGATTTAATGGGAGAGAAACACACCTTTTCCATTACTTTAATTCTGTAGTTGTATGTAAGGCTGGCGGTGGGAGGGACTATATTGAGATGTACTGTATGTCTGCAAGTGTGTGATTTATGCGTGAATTAGTGGTGTGCCATATCATATCGTTCACGATAATACCGGTACAATTTTGTGACGATATTTATAAAAAAATAAAAAATAAAAAATAAAAAAAAATGTATATCGTGAATGGATGTAATGACTTCATACTTTTACGCAGCAGAAATGTATGGCACGCATTTGCAGCGTAGCGAGCAACAGGCACGACTGAGAGCCGCTGTATTCGGCAGGTTTTCAGCTCGGTTACGAGCATAATTGACGTTGGAGCTATTTCTCCTCCGTTCCTCCTCTGTTCTCTGTGTGCTTCACACCAGGCAGCTGCGCTCCACTTCACACACAAAGAGCTCCTCACGCGGAGCGCAGCAGACGCTCTGGTGAACCAGTCGAGTCGTTACGAAATAAAAGTTCAACAGAAGCACGTTATTAATGGGCGAACGTAGACGCCGCATTTCAGAAAAATCAGGCCTACACGTCGCTGAATCTGCCAACAGGGGTGAGGAAGTAGTTAGAAGCTCTGCGGCTGATCATGTCGTCGTCCTGGCAGAGCGGCCCCTCTCCTGCACCTCTGCACCTCCAAATCCCCCACTCAGTGCTTTATACAGAACCCGAATCTCACTTTGAGTTACTGTTGTTTACAACTAAAGAACAGCGATGCTTTTTGTTTAGTTTTTTGTGAATATTTGATGGTATAATGTTACGTTTATGCTGAAATAAATCTATAACATGTTTGTAGAAATTGTATGGGATTCAAATGAATAATCACGTATTTTTCTGGATTTTGACTTAAAAAATATCGTTATCGCAAAAATACCCAGATATGTGGTGATATTATTTTAGGGCCATGCCGTCCACCCCTAGTGTGTATGAGAGAAAAACAGAGTGAAAAGCCAAAGAGGAAAAGCAAGGCAGAGCTGTTTTGAGGCATGCTCAATTATCCAGCTTCATCTGGAACCAAAGTTAAAGTTTAGTGGGAGAAATGTTTTATTCAAGTCACTTCATCAGTCTCAGCTGACTGCAAGTATCCCCAACCTTATAAATAGCACAGTTGCATAACAATTAAACT
This sequence comes from Embiotoca jacksoni, assembly GCF_022577435.1. NCBI lineage: Eukaryota > Metazoa > Chordata > Actinopteri > Embiotocidae > Embiotoca > Embiotoca jacksoni. The sequence continues at coordinate 8,744,855 of NW_027185436.1, forward strand.
AGTGATCCGTTCCATATGCAAATTGCTGTGACCATTAATTACAATGGCCAAATGTGCTTTTCATAGAGGATTGTGAAACAGCTGCAATCCCAACAATGTAAAATGCCTCTTTGACACACAACATATCACAAATTAAATGGGGTGAGGTCTTCCGACAAAACAAATGAGCATTTCCCAGCATGCATTACTCCTTTGTAACTTTTGAGAACAAAGAAATTAAGCAGCACTAGGTCGGGGAGAAGAAATACTTGCTTTAAATAAATCATGCAGTTTTTGAATATTTCCATAAAGACAAAAACAAAAAAATGGGCCAGGACTCAAAACCATAAATGCACAAGATAGTGCAGTAGTATATATACATATAGCATTGTGAAGGAGTCTTTCATAGCCGACTAGTTTGGCTAAGACTAACTTCTCGTCTACCTTATGTGAAACTTGCCGGGCCTTGCGCAGATCGGTTGTCAGCTATTTTCAATCCAAATACAATGTGTCGGCTCTTTCATTTTTGTGTGTTTAGTGGCGGATGTCAACATATGCTAAAGAGTAATACTGCCACCTCTCATTACTGCCGGTTTAACATGATATCCCTGCTGATAGCATTATAATTATAATGATTTTGTTTGTGAATTATTTCCGGCATGATAATCGTGTAATGCGAATCTGATGACTTCCTTATTGTCAATACAACACGATGTTTTCTGTTACTCAATTCAATTTGGCTGGCTTTGGGATACAGTATAATCATTTCTGGGTCTGCACTATTCTGCATTCCCAAAAAATTTGATTTGCAAGTTAATGTCCCTGCAGCATCAAAATGAAAAGCATATGACTGATACAGGTAATATAAAAACCTGTAAACACCTCATGGATATCTGCAGCGACAAAAATTAATAACGCTGCCTTCAAGAGTGGTTTACGTTTGGTTAAATGCCAGTTAGCAGCATTTGTCAGCTATAAAAAGACTCTAGAGCAGGAGGTTGTGGTTTTGTCACAACTGTGGTTATTATGCAGCACTGCATATTATATATAACAAATGTCATTGTAGCACGTACTGTAGGATGAACTAATGTGCCCTGTTCAACTCTTCCGCTCATTGACGCAAGCTATGGCGGGTAACGTTGGATTGGTACACAGAAAAACACTGGACCCGATTTTTCACATAATTTAGTCAAGGTCTTAGTTTCTAATTGTATTAGCACAATTATAAATTTTGTCCCATTTATTTCCTTGGAGAAAAAAAAAAAAAATATATATATATATATATATATATCAACACTGCTCTGAGTAAGAGCCCTGCTCGGCCTTGAACCAGCTTTAGCTCTCACAGCTATGATTTTCTGTCACTGCTGTTTCTACCACAGAACAGCTTCATCATCCCAATGGTGTCGGCTGTTATATCAACACTGTCAGCAGTCTGCTGGGATCGCTACAGGCATCAGGCTTTAACAGATACCCTCTTCACAGGCAATGATTTTATACCATAAAACCATCAGAGCAGCAGCCCTGGTCAGCCAAAGAGTTATAAATAATAAAAGCAGATAGAGATAAGAAAAAGACACGGCAGAAAAGACAAGACAGGGGAAAAGAGAAGCCTATGGATGTCACATAGTGCAAGAGCACTATTGCAAGAACGGACTACATTGTAAAAAGGTAACAAAAAAAAAAGGCAATCTCTCAAACAATTAGGATTTTTTTTTTTTTTTTTTTTTTTTTTTTATCCTCGCCAGAAATGAGGTGTTATGCATCTTAAAGCTCTTTCTATTCAAATGTGTCTTAATGTCGGTGTTAATATGTCTGAATGTAAATTTCTCTCACTCCATTTGTTAGCATTGGGTTTGGAAAACATTGCAACTTCACAACTTTCAGATTTTGCAAAGATAAAATAATAACACTAGAAAACTCTAACTTTGGCAATTTTATGAGCTAACAAAACTGACATAAAGGATGGTAGCAGTTATTGAAACAGCACGATTAGGTGAGCCTTTGACTGACCTGCATCCTTCATTAGCAACTGAACACGGTCCTCCACATTGGTCGGGCCTGAAAAGACACAAACATACATGTAATTGAATGCAATTTGCAATATGCTTACTATACAAACATTGTTCAATGACAACAAAAGAAGGGTAGAATTTAATCCACCCAGTGACCATATCACAACACACTTGAAACTTGAAAAGGCGTGAGCACCTCTCTATCAGTGTTGATTAGTCATTTTACTGGTCTGTCCACTCCCTCTCTATTAGTCCTTGCTGTGTACTCCCGTTTCAAAATCAATCGGTGCCTTCTTTCAACCATACAATTACTCAATCTCGCATTTTCCTTGCTGCAACAGAACCAATTTCCACTCTGTCACTTGAAAAGGAGAGCAGCTTGAGCCACAAGGGAGAAACAGACCCTTTAATCCGCCCTTGTGAGCAATGGCAACAATAAAGCAATAGAACAAGAGCTACACGCCAGTAGCCCCAGGAGACCAGGAGCAGTGTGCCCAACATATGCGTGCGTGTGCGTGTGCGTGTGCGTGTGTGTGTGTGTGTGTGTGAGAGAGAGACACTGTGTGACTGAGTGACTGAGTGACTGGAGAGATGAGAGATGAGGGTGGTGGTTATGATGGTCGTCTCCGGGGAACCTCAAGGTACTATCAGGACTTCAGATTGCATGTTACAGATTCCGTGACTACTTAAGGCAACATGAACACCAACTGTTTTCTGACATGAAATATGCATCACTTGCTTTGAGGTAACAGTGCTTCAGTTAATGATGGGAAATAGGGTCTGTGATCTGAAGCACATCTATCTATGTTACAGGTGAACTGAGGCAATGTTAGGCAATTGTATGGGCACAACATTGTTCAGAATCAAAGGAGGTTTAAAATATTTTGCGTAGGGTTCATAAAAGACAGCACAAAAAGTCCACAATTTAAATTAAAATACATGATAAAGGGGCTCTTTATGATTGCATTGGGGTGGACAAATATTAGAAAGACCTCTCACTCTCATTAAAAACTAGCCCACATAATACCTTTCACAATCAGTCCCCAAAACGACAATAAATGGAATATATTTATGTATTTCAGAACAGTATGAGAACATTGTTTTAGCTAGGTGTATCTAATTAACTGGCTCAAGACTACATGTTTTTCCTGTCGTGAAAAGATGTTTAAAATTCCACTGGAACGAGAGCAGACTGTGTGTTTGGCAGGTAATAATATTTGAATTGACGTTTTAGCTGACCTTGTAGATTCTGAACCATATCCAATAGCACTGGTGTCAGGGTCTGACTGTAGTTGTGGAAGATATCCAGGAACAACACCTCAGTACACGGCTGAACAGAGAAACAGAGCAGAAGGGACAAACAGAAAGCTAGTTAATTGCCAGAAGGGAAGGCACACGCATGATGTTACTGTATGTGGAAGTCATAATTATAATTCATGTTTTCTTTTCCCTAGTATCACATCTATCGACACTCTTGGCAACCAACTGTGTAGTTTTGTCAGAAAGAGAAAAAAAAAACTGTACACAAATTGGCTTGACAAACTCACTCCCACAAATAATGGTAAACATTGCATCGAGTTAACAGCTCAATAAAAAGTAAATATGACGTTGTCAGGGGATTTCTGTGTTTGTGTGTCTGTGTTCAATAGAGAAATGGTGCACCCCCCGTGATTAGATTATTGGTTTTCGATGTCACCAAAGAAAAGAATCAATACCATCTAAAAGGTGCGAGAAATCTGACCGATCTGTTCCTACATATACATGCCATGCGACATGGTATCAGTGACATCTCACAGCATGTAAGTATTTCCCTTCCTCTCTGATAGCAAAAGGCCAGAGGTTACATGACACTTCTAAAAACCTAATTGCGCAAACACAAAACTCTCTGGTCTGTATAGACAGGTGGGAATATTGATAAGGGAAGGTCATCTATAATCAACCATTAGAATTGGTGACCATAGAAAGAAACGATAGGCACGGACATTTGATCCCAGAACCCTCTTGAGCATGACGATGTGCTAATACGAAGGTCAAAAAGAGGAAATGCACTGTTGAGGGAAAGGGATGAGCTCCTTAACAAGCGTTAAGCATTTACAGAAGAGAACGTGTAAAACTAACTGAATCCAATCTAAAATTAACCTCTCAAGCCTATGTGCTGATTCTTCTCAGCATGGATCCACAGATTAGTCCATCTCCATGAGCCATTTATCCAGAAAAAAGTCCTTTAAAATTATGATCTTAACTATTTTACTAAAACAAAACAGTTAAAAACTCTTAGCATATTCTTAAATTTGCATTAAAAATATTAATTAGGCAGCTAGTGTTTTAATCTCTGAATGTCTTTATGTACTCCATAATGTAACACTGACCTAAAAAAAAAAAAAAAAGAAACACTGATGGATTAAAAAGTAAGTGAAGCTCTTAAATAGCCTTTTTCTACTGAGAAATCCAAATTTGTATGTAATTAACTCTTGAATAAATTCTCATGGACCGTAATCCCACTTTTCTTCTTCTGCAGCGATTTTTAAATGAATAAAAAGGCTCGCGACACGACCTTGAAGTTCAATCAAGGAATGGCGTCACTGTACTTCAAAGAAAACATCAGGGCAAAAGTTTGTCAGCCCAAGTGATGAAAGCAAGTCAAATGGGGCCCAACGCAGAACGGGAAGGCAAAGAGAAATAAGGACTTGACAGCAAATATAAGACCGTGGATAAGAGATTATGTTATGCATCCGCAACAGCTGACGATGAGCCTCTGCCAACTAAGTAGTCAGCCGCCAAGAAAAGCTGTGAAGCTCCAGGCAGCACGAACTGTTTTCTGATGCTGTAATGTATACACCTTTCTAAGGGCCACCACATATAACGCTGCTTTGAATTTTTGAAAATATAGCACACACTAAAAAGATTTGTCACAATTAATATTATAGAAATGACACTGCAATGTTGCCGTGGTTCTTTAATTCTACATTTATATATTTTAGTAATAAAGACATTCCAGACATTTCATTTTTATCACAAACTCAGGGGACTGATTTAGTTTCTTCTCATCAACATTTCTCTTCAAGTTAAGGGTTCATGAGTTGATGCTGAACTTGTTATTTTTTACGAGGGAATATGATTCATTATTTATTTTCCTTTTTCAACATCAAACCTGTCAGAGCAGAATAAACAGATTGTACAACGATCACCACTGGACACGAACATAAAAACTATACGATCCTACTGCTGGGGTGATTAGAACAAAGATATAAAATGGACCATTTCTTGGTATGCGTGTACGTAGAAAATGTCATCTTTACTTACCCGTAGACTGTATTTCCAAGAGTCGCCACCTGTTTCTTCAACGGCTGGAGAGATAATGAAAAATGTTTACTTCGTAGAAAATGCTGATCGGTAGGTTTTGCCTGAGGTTGCACGGCAACAACTCTGTACAGCTTGACATGTTTTTTTACACCGTAATATGTGGCTCTATCTGACCATAAAACTGAATCCAAATATCAACACTCTGCACTGCCACACTGGGCCCTTATGGGCTCAACATTATGAAGTATTGTGTCTGAGTGGTTATTTGATCAAGTCTATGAGGACACTGGGCTGCAAGGAAAATAAAATCTGTTAGCCAGAGCTTGTCTGCAGCTATAGTTAAAACCAACACCACGATATTGACCTTCTTATATCCTTGATAGCACACAAATACACACAACTTATAAAACATGGAGTAATACTGCTTGAGATAAATATTAGCATGTGACCACAACTTATAGCATTTTACAAATTGTGATGAAATTGCTCCTCTATTTTAAACATCAATGCATTAACACTGAATTTAATGTTAAATAACAGCTAGAAAAAAAAAACACTTGTCTGATGCTTTAGGTTATAAATCACATTTCAAGATACCATTATTGATACCACATCACTAGTACATCAAAAAATACCCATAGCCACAGTGCTGACTTCATGAATTATCAAACTCTTCTCGTCCTGGACTTCCTGAGAACATGCGTGTTAACTGGGCCAGTCTGCAAGTCCAGATAAGTCTGGACATTTGGATTCGGCCCGAGTATCTGGGGATGTGCTATTACCAAAGCTCTCCGGGTCCTCTTCCCACATTGCCAGCTCTTCCTCTGTGAGAAGGAAGTAGTGTGAGACGAGCCGGCGCCCAATCTCTGTCAGAGTGGGGTGTGTGAAGAAGGCTGTCTTGATCTTGTGAGCCTCCAGACTTTCTGGTTTACTGTCTGAAGGCGGAGAAGGGAGGGAGAGGAGTCACAATGACAGAAGAAGAGAATCAAAAAGGAATAAAGGAAATTAGAAGAATGAACTCACCATTAATATTTAAACACAATTACAGTTATCTAACGTACAGTTACTTAATAGAATGCATGCATTGCATTGAGTCATATTGGTACCGTCTTTTGTTTGAAGCATTCTTCATTTATAAATCGAACCGGAAGTAAGACTTATCTCTGGACCCTCAGCACATTCAAACGAAACCAGGGCAATAAACCAAGAAACACAAAAATGTGGCTCGCTAGAATAATTGCTTTGGAGATGGATCTTCAGTAAGGCACACCAAAGGCCATGCCAGCTGACAGAACAAAGACCAAGTGCAGTCCTCCATTGCTTATGAAGCTCTGCATGCTTCTGACTGCATGAAATAAACATGAGCTGTGGTGAGGAACAGTGAAACCGATGGTATTACGACATTGTGCAGCTTTCATTCCGATTTTTCTATTCCTCATCCATGTCTGCAATTTTGATCACTAATCTACCATGTTTTTTTTTACTTTCTTGTTGTTATCACATCATTCATCCTTCATATTCTCCAGCCTTCCTCTCTTTTACAAAGCATTCACATCCTACCGTCAATGTTCTTAGCAGGTTTGTAGGCCTCATTCTTTACAATGATCTTGATGAGGTTCATGCACTGAACAATGAATCGCTCAAAGGTCACTCCTTCTCCTTCAGGTGTGAACACGTAGCTAACTGCAAACTCCAGGGAACGCTGGATTAGAGGTATAAATGCACATGGATGGCACTCCAGGAAATCTAACAGCTACATGGAAAGGAGGGGAAAAGTGCAGAAGAAGACAAACACAGAAAGGGAACAAGATTAAAACAAAATTGAGCTGGAAACTATGCAATGCAAAATATACAACTTGTACATTAATAATGAAACAGACAATTTTAATGTATTTCTATTTCAATAATATTGAAGTAAACTCACAACTTTAGTGTATAGTATGATCGTCTTTTCCAGCTTTTCTCTGCATGTGCTATCTGAACCAACCTGGCGACCTGAAACACAAAACCATACGGGCTTGTTACTTCACAGAAGCAGTACACTTAACACAAACATACAGCCTCCTTGGGTATGGTTGGGCATTGTTCAAAAATGTATAATAACGGTGCCAATATCTTGACTACAATACCGCTTCCTCAATGACACCTATTCATAAAAATTTTATAAAAATACATTCAGAAAGAAAGAAAAATACATCACACATTACACAGTCTTTAGTTTTTCTTTCAGTAGATGTCCCTTAAACACCTCACATGAAGCAACATCAATTTCACTGAATTTTATGTATATAGTGCCAAATCACAGCCACCAGTCCCCAGTTACTGCAGCACACAGGACTGACAGAACTATTGCCAAAAATGATTTTAAAATTAGTGAAATTAGGTGTTCTAATGTGAAATTTACCAAAGTAAAAAAAAAAAAAAAAAAAATTAAGTATATATGCCTCTATCAGGACACCTAAGTAGAGCTTATTTATTGTAAATGCAGTGGCTGACTTACATTCATGAAATGTAATGCTGTGTAAAAGTTATGTTTCAAAGTGAAAGATCTATATTCATTTAATTACAAATACTCAAATATCTCTTGACCACAAGTGAATCCTGACTAAAACACAGTTATAGTGTTCTCTCTAGGAACATAGACAGAGGGAGCAACTTACATATTATTCAAGCTTTTGAATCCAGTGGATTTTAATGAAAGTAATGGGAATATATGAGGAGCTATTCTTGCTCACTTAATTGTATTCTACTGTTAATCATATAGTAGGTTTTTCTTGGTATAACTATCCAATTTGAGCCAAGTTGTTTAACATCAGTTTTTTTGGGACAATCTACTATATAACAAGATTCCAAAGTGTTTACGATGCTCAATTAGATTTCCATTTAGGATTGGGAACATCAAAGTGTCTCAAGTTTCAAGAGAGGGTGTCATCAGCATAAAAAAAAAAAAGAGTATTACAGTGCTAAGTCAGAAAATACTAAATATTTATGTAGTGTATATGGCAGTTTGCCTAATACTGACAGACTCCTCTATAAACCATCTTAGGACTTAAGTAAAAACCATGGGCAACAAATATTTTAGCCTCTACCCAACAGATATGATTTGCAGCCGGTATCAAAAGCCAACAGCAGCAGTTGCAGCATATTACAATAGGGGCAGTAAAAGAAAGAGGGTGTCAAATTTATTTTTATCTTGATTTACTTGAAGAAATTTACTTTCTTTAAGGTAAAATTCCCACTTGACCTTGCTGCCTTGCAATAGTCCCATGGGCCCATTACAAGTACTGGTGCATATAATAAAGTACAGTAATAAAAGAACTAAAAAATGAATGACTCATTCCCTCTGATGTAAATGTTGGCTCCATAAAACCACTCATAATGCCAGAGCTAATAAATATGTCCCATGTAGTTTACCTTCTTGTCAACCCCACCGATGAAATCAGTAGAGACAATAACTGTCTCTGGCATTTGTCCAATCATCTCTGAACAGGCAGTCATTGTTTTCCTCTTGCTTTATACACACATTAATTTAATTCAGCAAGTACTAATTTAAAGCGATAATAGAGTCATTAAAAAGGTTAGCTGGCTCAAAGGATGTGTCGTTCACTTGCTTTTTTCAGATTTTGTCTAGATCAGCAATCATGCAGATCAAAACACCGTTATATTTTATTGTCAAAGTGTCCATTCCACTGTTTCTTTGTCTGCAGGTGTGTGACACCTGGTAATGTTAGCAGATGTTGTCCAAAGTCATCAGTCACCGAGGTAATTTATCTGAGCCGACAAAATCTGCTAATCTAGACATAGACAAGAGGAATGCCGATGAAACAAAAGGGTAGTCATTATTTCTGACAGACAGGTAGCTTAGCAAAAAAGTTTTCAACAATATGGTGACTGACAAAGGTACACAGGTGACCTCAGTTGGGGGACAAACATCAAACAGAAAAAGCCAGACATCTGAATGGAGCACAAAGAGTGTCCGAAAAACACCTGTTTATATGGCAGACCTTATCAGGCTGTGCAGAGCTGATATTTCTCACCGCCCCGGCTGTGAGCTGCCTTTCCGTTTCCATTATCTGCCAGCCCCAAATACCAACAGTACCCTGAACTTGTCTCCTTTGCCATCAGCAGAGTGAATATTGGAGGTGATGGTAGTGGCTGATATACAAAATTATATTAGCTAGCATCTGCTGCTATGGCAGCTCGTGGAGTTGACTCTGCCAAACTTGTATGGAAAAGAAAAAAGAGGGATCATTGACAGTGAGATCAAGTGAAGGGAGTGACTGTCTGAAAATAGCCTAGTGTTTAATACTGCAGCTGCTTTCACTGTACAGCTTCATTCACACAATGATGAAGACACTGGCCAACTCTACTTTTAGGATGGTGGTATTAGTATGAGGACAACAGTAGATACTTTGGAAAACATCACTCTAATATACCTTACAAACAGGGAAACGGGGATTTTTGGTTCCTGGGCATTTTTTCTTTGTTTTTTTTAGTACCTGGAACTATTTAATCTAAAAGGGCAAATATCTGCCACTGAAGGGAGTTCCGGCTCAGTATGGTTAGATTTCAGTTCTACTCAGCTCATGTGAGTACTACAACAGTAGGACTCTACACTGACCTATTTCCAAAGGAGCACAAGTGCTCCTCTATAACCAAAAAAAAAAACAAGGAGTACATGAAGAAATGTAAGAGCACAGTGAAAAATATTAAAGTAGCACAATTTGTTTTTTCAAAAGATCAGAGTATAAAACTTCAACAGCTGTTAACGCAGGATGCCGGGCTGGGAAACAACAGTGACAGATCACCATCACATGTAAGCTAGTAAAATATCAGTGGAGGCAAACATGGTTTGATTTGAAAGGAGTTGGAGAAGGGTGGGATTACTTAATCACTTTTGTAAATCTTTATTGCTTGTTTTTTTATGTTCATATCTAGCAGTGTATCTAGAGTCTTTAATCTGTTCTCTCTAACTATTACGCAGATTCCCATTCCTTGAGTCCAGCTCATACTCTTAAATGATTGTGAGCATAAGTTGTACTTCCGTTTTCTCATACCTGTGAAGAGACATGAATTAAAAACCAAGCCCCTCAAGATGACTCCATCGGAACTTTTAATTCTACACCTAGATTATGCCATGAGACCTCGACTTTGGGCATCATAAAATATATTTGACTTTTAAGTACGTGCCTTCTGCATGCCTTAGATGAAGCACCGGTAACTGCGTTTGTTTACTGAAGGGGGAAGCGTTGAATCAGAGATTCAGGACAGAGAAAGAGACGAGTACTCACAGCATTCCAAGAACTGTTTTAGCCTTTCAAACACTGCATTCAGGAAACCCTGAAAAGGAAGAGATGAAGAGAGGGTGAGATAAAGTTGAATCTCTTCAACATTCCTGCAGTTGAATCACTCATGATTGCTTAATAAGTATTGCCCAGAAGCTGATATACTAACAAGGGAATATCTTTCGTATTTGACTGTTGTGTATGAGCAAGAGTGCGTGGGTACACTCGCCTCTGTACTCAGGAGTATAAATAAAAGTGTCAGCTACCCAGAATGAAACAGAATAAATTTTCTGTAGCTTGGTGTAGTAGCAGTTTAGCATGGGAAATTAGATGATAGATGGAGATGCAAGCTGTTTAGTTCTGCATTAATGTTCAGCCATGAGGTCAACAGAAGTGTCATTAATCACACATTCAGCCACCGCAGCCCAGCCAGCAACTAAAGCTCCTAACAGAGCTAGTAAAGGAAAGAGTGGGATCACGAGAGGAGCACAGCGGAGACGGTGGGAGATTACAGTTCACAGCAGACATTTGTAAAGCTGTGGTGGGACTTCAAAAAAGAGGCTGATCTAAGGTGGATAAAATTAAAGATGAGAAAAGAGATACTTAAATAGAGCATGCAGGAATTTCAAAATGCAGAAGGGAGTGCAAAATACAGATATTCAAGTGACTCAGTTGTGACAGAACAAAAGGTTTGACAATTTAAGTGGAAAATAATTAAATAGGCTAACTGTGAAGAATACACGAGGATGAAGTGAAAAGTAAACAAATGTCAATAAAATGAACTGGGATGGTAAAAAAAAAAAAAAAGATGGAATATTTCAGACTGGGTTTTGGGCATCAAAGGGGGCATGGAAGCAGTGCTGTGAGAAGTAGTTTGTTAAGGCAGAAGAATGTCAATCAAAAAGCCACATGTGATCAAAGAAAAGAGCAATGGGTGGCAATTCAAGGCTAAAATTTAGCAAATGTTTCAATTGTGTGTGGTCAATTATATGTGCACAGCCCTGGGTGTAGAAAGCTGCAGTATATTGTTCCTTAAAATGGCTCGACTGAATGAGCCATTTTTTTGTTTTTTTTTGGTAGTCACACAAGGATGGTTGTTAACTCCGAGATGGTACTTACTTACATACTGAGAAGCAACAGTGATTTCCAAAGTGAGTTTTGTTTCTGATGAAGATCTACTGAGCTGTCCATTTTAGCCTCCCACCCACACTGCTTATTTGACAATTAAGCCAGGAAGGTAAAAAAAAAAAAGTAAATTGCAAAATAAGTTTTCAAATTCATCACTGAGGCAGGCTGTGTAAAAACTGACAATGTTCTTCATTCTTTAGAGTCAGTATTTTCCAACTCGCTTCAGTTCTCCAGCAATGGTGCCACTAAGATCAGAAAATGAACCTAATCCATCCAGAATGCTCATGTCATGCGTGAGGAGACCCACTGTACAACAGTTTTTACAGGCGATGCAAAAGTGAGTGCCATAAACTATTACCACGGGGCTAAGACACACCAAGCAGAGTATGAGCAAGCAGTGCCAAACAAAAGCAGATGGCTGCACTGCTTGTGTTGAGGGAAAGTTGAATTTGAACACGCTGCACCATAAAACCAAAACCAGACACATACATTATGTGCATGTGCGAGAGGAAATAACTAGTAAGTAGTCTTTGTATTCCAACGATCACCACAGAAAAGAGACAAACAAAACTAAGGAGCCAAACATTTTCATTCCACTGTGAATGTGTGAGTCTTTACACATGCTTGGATTACAACCTGAGAAAATGTTGTATCAAAAACCGGCACTAACAAGGACAAACTGGTGTTGTATAGACCAGTACCCAAAAAATATTAACAGACTAACAAAAACGTTAATATATTTTCCAGTTCAAACAGGATAAGACTAGATAGAAACAAAACAGCAAAACAAACAAAACTACATGTGGTGACAGTGTGCATAGATGAGTAACGCTGCACTCGACACCTGAAGTATCGTATGAGCTGAATTAAAGCATATAGATAAAAATGGACACAGTGTACAAAAAAAAAAAAAAAAAAAAAAAAAAAAAAAAACTGGAAACATTTATAGATGTTCATATAGTGCCAAATCATAATTTGTATCATCCCAAAGCACTTCACATAGTTGGGTCAAGTATTTTTGAGAGAAAACCAGCAATAACCTCATGAGTAATCACTCCAACAGAACCAGAAAGGGAAATCTGTTTGTCTGGACTATTTCAATTGTAATTTGTGAATAACTCTGCACCATTTTAATCTTGTGTTTTAAGATTACAAATTTACAGAATTGCACTATATTACATGATGATTAAAGTTACTTTAATTGTGTGGTTTAACACTGAAATGATTTATCAACGGACAGAAAATGATTCAGTCTTGATAATCAATTAATGAATCTTGACAATAAATTAATGAATGTTGATAATAAATTAATTAAGTCATTCATATCTATCGCATATATCTTAATTAAAACTGAATATTTTGTAGATTTAGATTTATGATCAGACAAAGAAAGACATCCGAATGTATCACCTTAAGGTCTGGGAAATGCTGATGGGCATGTTTGCCATTTTCTGACAATTTGCAGTCCAAAAAACGAATTTATTAAGCAATACATAATAGTTGCATCCCTAATATGTCATTTCACCACAAAAAAATATATATTAAATCCAAAATGTGGTTGTTGTTAACATCTTCCCATTAACTTCCAATATGATTCCTACATTTAGGAAGTGCTCAAATTCCCAACAAAATGTGTTGAGGGCCAAAGTAAACACAAACAACAAACACAGTGGTTAATAACAGCAATGACCTATTCACAAAAAATAGCCGTTATACATTATGCATAATTATCTGACGTGACAGACTTATTACTGAAAATTACTGTTAAAGTTCAGGTTGACTGTGCTGAGCAAACATGACATTTGTTCACAGGAAATATTTTAAATGGATTTATTCACTTTTCGTCAGGGGGCTAAATTCCTTTATTGGTATGTAACCTGCAGACTCCTTTTCTAAAGTCACTGTGTGCAATACATCCTTAAAATTGAATTAAAAATTAAACAATGTTATATGAATTAACAGTTGTTGTTTTTTTAGCATCAAACCCGTGACGAGCAAAATGAGAGATGATAAGTCATCAAAACATGGACGACCTAATCAATAAGTCAGATAATAAGAGTGTGACATATCCTTAAACCATCACAAAAAATATTATAAAAATTGCTGGTGACCTTTTATCGGTTCAGAAACATGTGAACTTAAGAGAAATAGTCAAAATGAGGATTCCTTTTAACAGGATAAAGAGGGCTAACGTGGCAGTGTATTCAACAATCTTCAGGAGTATTGTTAATTTGAGCAAATTCAACCATTGCATTTCATTCATTGAGATACTTTATTCCTGTCTAACTCATCTCACTTGTCTGTTCACAATACTAAAAGAAACTCGTTTTTTTTTCTCTACTAGGTCTTAAAAACGTAGCATTCAGACACGTGCGGGTTGAAATGTGAAGTCAGTGTATTTGTATATACAAACGTGCGTTCACACAATGAAAGGAAGAACAAAAAAATGTGCTTAACCTGCAGTTTTAGAACCTCACACAACAGGAGCAAAAATGAGTGTCAGCAGTAAAGTGAGAGAAACACTGAGACAGTCCGATATAAGCGTGGAGCCGGATGAAGGCACATGATGGCATTATTTGTTTCTGTGAGCAAACTCAACACATTGTTAGAATATAAGATAGTATGAGGAATAGCCAGGATCTGGCATTTGTGAAAGCAGTTAGGCTCACACTTAGAAAGTGGCCCTGTAAACTCACAATCAGACTAAATAACACAAAGGATGAAAAATGGGAACAACAAGTTAAAGTAATAAGTTGTGAGTGTGAGGAAAATAATAGCATAAGAATTTAAACATGAAATATTAACTTCAAAAACTTACAATGAGCTAGAATTACCAACTGCAGCTGAAGGCAAATGACATTTTAATGAGTATTTCATACAACCCTCAGCCTGCGAGCTAAAGAGTTGCCTCATTTGTGGAATAACGGAGCGTAGGATATAGATGGCAAGGACGTTTTATGACCGAAAACATTTACCCTATCAACAGAGAGAGCGAAAAAAAAGAGCAAATAAAGCCATAAAAGAAGATTATAATAGAAACATTACAATAGAAACACAAAGACTAAAAGAGAGCGAGAGAGAGACAGCACAGCAGCAGACTTAGGCTTCTAATATTACTGACTTCACGCAATATAAAGACTAAAAGTGACTCTTCAATATTTGTCTAGATTTTATGATTTACAAAAAAAAAAAAAAAATCACTTAAATCCACTTCATTACGACACCTGATTGCACTGATTTTTCAAGCTGGTACTTCTTTGGTAGATGCACTGTATGATTTAGATTTTTTTTTTGCAACCAGGCTTACTCTATAACTGGTTTTCTTTTTGTACAACAAAATGGTACCATTTCTTTCAGGACTGCATTTTTTTTTACAGTTCTGAAGTCTTTGAGTCTTGCAGATATCGAGACATTTTTTAATTAAAAGTTATTTTATGGTTGTTTTATTTGCGTATACAGTATTTCACTTGACAGTGAAATTTAACCAGCAATTAGCTTAACTGCATGCTAAGTAGTACCTGAGAGCTTGAAAGCCTGAAACCATTACCCCTAAAGCAGTGAATTAAAGCATTTGCTTTTATTCAAGTGAATGAATGGGCAACGGGGTGACAGTCCTTTCTACTTCCAGTATCAAACCATACCCTGGAGATTTCTCAGTTTAAAAAGCACAAGCCAAAAAGATGTTTCCTAAAATAAAAAGTCAGCTGTACTTTTCAAAAGCTTTTTTTTTAAAAACACTTACTCACCAGTAACAGTTTTCAACAATTATGCTCTCAAACTTTTACTGGTATTCTTTCACCAAACAGGAAGTAGACAGAATCTAGAGCTGCAGTTCAAAGGACCACGGAATTTTGTAAAAAGGATTCCATTAACTTTGAGCCATGGGGAAACCAAAGCCCTATCCAGGCAACAGCCTGAAGATTTTTCTAAACCAGATTTAAACTAAATTGAATGAACAGTTTCAGGGAGTTGGACTTTCTTCCCACTAAGAGTGGGAGAAGAGCTCACACAGAACTTCTGACTCTTTGAACTGAGACAAGGCTTAAGGCACTTTCAATCATCACGGCCATCCATATTTTTGCATGCTGCGATTGGAGTCATTTTCAACTCAAAGCACAAACAGAGAAATATCAGCTTCTCCAAAATATGAGCGCTTCTATGGCACACCCAGCTGAAATAACTCAAAGCTCACCATCACTTCCATATTCTGTTGTGGCTCTTGAAATCCATGGACTGTCAACTTGCGAAGCACTGAGAGGGGCAGATAGAAAAAATTTAAATTAGTATGCTGGTTTGCCGCTAACTGCAAATTAACTACAAAGTCCGCTCTCATAATTAGTGTTTCACATAGGAACGGCACACATGAATGTTCCCATAAATTCACAACTTACCCGCTTAATTACATTTTTGGCATTAGGTAGAATTATGTGATGAATATAACCTTATGAACTACGCAGTCAGTCATTTAAGACCATGATTTACATACCATTTTGTATTAACAGATCCCCGCAGCTCTTTGCATGCGAATGCAATTTCTTGTGAGCTTACGGGAATGTCTGAGTTATGCGTGTGTGCAAATGTTGTTACCTTTAAGGGAGAGCAGTGTCCTCTCCAATGAGCTGAGGGCTGCAGCCTCATCTCTGGCGTAGATCTGCTGGAGGAAACAGTCGGTGTGATGGCTCCACAGGGAGCATGCGAAGCTGTAAATGCCTGACGCCAGCTGCCAACATACACAGGAGTACAAACATGTCAGTCACGAACAGACAACGTTATTCAGGACCTGAACAGGCATTTGAGGTCATTCACAAATGTATCAGCACACCACGTTTATACGCATGGAAAAAGCACCTATAACTTCAGACACTCGCAGACGCTGATGTTGATGCAAATATGAAAGCACTTTAACATAATACACTAAAACAAACAGGGAGCAGAGAGGGACATCCGAGTCAGGTCTAATCCAGCTCTTAATGGACTTCCATTCACAGTCACTGCCATAACATCATTTGGGCCCAAACCAATCATGTTTTTGTTTTTTTTCTTCATGACGGCATTCTCTTGTCGAAGCAAAATAAGAACATCAAAGGAAGACAAAAATACTCTCAGTTCCATCAAGGCAAAGTCTATAGTCCAGCCCAGTAGCTTAGAAAATATAACAAATCTGCTATGGCAAAATAATGAGCTTTAATTTACGCTTCAGTGGTGTTTTTATAAAAAGTAACAGAACAAAATCTGAATAACTATTCAAACATCGTGACTCAATACGAAGGCATTTCAGTATTTTGGTCCTGAAGGAAAACAACACGCCCAGATATCCTGTTAAATGTGACGAAGGCTTACAACTTGATGAAGGTAAAAGAATGATAACACCACGTCTCAAACAAAGCAACTGATCATCTCTTTGTCAGAGGAACTCTGCGCTGTGGAAGAGTCAAGTCAGAAAAATGCGAGAAGCGGTGGTTAAGTTGGAAACGTGTGCCTGCTGAAAGAGAAATCCCTACTTTGACAGCACAGCATTGGCTTTGATATATTCTTTACAGAAAATGCAAGATTGGCAAGTTTCTTATTTGGACAGATTTCTCTGGAGCTTGCCACTTTCCATTCCCCAGATCCCAGACTAATCCAACGCATGGAACCTAAAAGTGATGAGCCAAGTTCAGCAAACAATCTCATATTCTTTACTTGGCTTCCTCACTCTTGGTGTTGTGTTTTCACTCGTCTGTCTTAAAGTGTTTTATCGGATCCAAGTTCTGCATTCTGGTCAGAAACAGCTCTGACTGCGCAACAAGATATGTCTGCAAATTATATAATTTTCCAAATCCTACAAGCCCTTACAAAAATGTCTTTGCATTTTAACCACCCAGTGATCCTGAACAAGATGTACTCTGTCTACCGGTGAAACTTCTGGTTTAGTTGTCCTCCCTCCGTTTCCTCCACCGTCAGACAAAAGTTCAGCTCCTTATCCATCATTGTGACTCACACCTGTCCCGTGTGTGCAGGACAACAGTATTTACATTGTCCATTTCTGACCTGCAAAACAACTGAAAAGCCTTTATGCAGTGCCACAAGTCTGCCATTTGTCAAATTTATGAATTAACTTTCACTTTACTGATAATCCTCTCATACCACACTTGCAAACTTAACAGAGTTATAACATAATCCAATGAAATGAACATATTATTTCAATATATAATGAATGGAGTCCCACTGTCTTTTAATGGTGAAACAAATGGGTCAAATTATAATCATCATCCAACCAAACTGCAGTAAGCAACACATTTCTTTGTATGACTTCATAAAACAACATTGTCAGAGTATTCAGAAACCTGTTTAAGAAAGCTGAAACAGAGTACATGGACATCTTCACAGTAAATTCCCCTACTTTCCCCTACCAACCGAAAAGTAACCAAATAAATGGGGCTGATTGGTTTTATCTAAGAAAAATGAAAATGTATAAGAGTCGTGAACCAGCTACAGTGCCAAGATACGACATTGGACAATTCTGAACTTCAACATAAGACACAACATAGAAAGGTCATACTGCACAACAAGTCCCCCTGGAAATACCATCTTGTACATTCAATGAGCATTGAAGTGTTTATTCCAATTAGAAAAGTGATGAACCAACCAATGTTATCTGCTGTTTGCCAGCAAGAATAAAAGAGATAATCACACAAGCGTATGACAGAGTAACATTAAAAAGACTTCATCAGCATGGCTAAAAGTGAGGCTTTTCAAAGTTTGGTTTAATTCTTTGAGGCCCACTAAAATCTCTATTATGATCTGTCATCATAATCAGCAGCATTGACTGCAAAGAGGAGAGAACTGGGGGAAAAAAAAAATTCTTGAAAACAAAACTACTACTCAAACAAACTAATGGGGTTCCATGACAACAGATTACATCGCCATAACAAACAACTTCATAACAGACAGCTTCAATCCATTCTAATGATAACCACGCTGTTAGAAGCCATTGGTTATTTACATAGCTGCCGACCGGTGATTTGGGAAACATCTGAATTCCAAATAATGATTTTGGGGAATTTTTGCCGAATTATTCGAGAGAATTGCAACACATTTAAGAATCAACTATTTTTCTGTGTGTTTGAAAGGCTCTGCAGTTGCAAGACGTATGCGTGTATGTATGTCACTGATTTCTTTTCAAACACAGATAAAGACAACAGAGAGAAAAACGTCAATAAAAGCAAACGATTTCCACCATCTGCAAGCTGATTCCCTATTCAAGCTGACACCAAAGCCACCCAAGAACAGTGCAGTTCATTTCATTTGACAATCTGTTAATGATTACCCATCTTGTAGGATATCGCCCCTCTATTGCTATTCAGAAGGACAAAGACAAAGCCATATCATACATACAAACAATCCTCAAGCTCAGGTCTTCTAACCAGAGGCTTGAGAGCTTGTAGATTCAGCACAATATCTTAGCACTGTCCTTCAGACAGGCTTTCTTGACATCACTACTTCCTCTATCTGCCGATCTAATGGAGAGGCATGGTCTTGAACAACATTTTCTCTTCCACCTCATCACCCTCTGTATTGTGTTGCCTGAGGCTCTCTCGTAGCGGTTTGTCCCAAGGGGCCATCTTCCTGATATTTTCATGGATGGTCCTTGTTTCATCCTGGATAGTGGCTCTAAAACTCACTATTCCTCATCCTCCCACTTTTCGTAGGTCAGTAGATTTAGTTCATTTAAACATCAGATTGGGAACAAATTTGATCTCGGCTACATTGGCCGTGGCATGATTGTTCCTCTTTTTCACCCTAACAATCTAGGGGTGGCTCAGAGTGGTGCGGTAGTTCTGTGGACGGATATATCTTCTTGATGAAAGAGGACAGTGGAGAAAGTACTGTCTGGTTGGAGCTGACAAAAGGGCTACAGTAACTCAGATAACCACTCTTGACAACAGTGGTGAGCAGAAAAATGCCTCAGAATGCACAACATGTCCAAGCTTGGGTCCCAACAACAGCAGAAGACCATGCCGGGTTCCACTTCTGTCAGCCAAGAACAGATTTGTAAGGCTGCAGCGAGCGCAGGCTCACCAAAACAAGGCAGTGAAGACTAGAAAAATGTAGCCCTGCCTGGTCTGATCAATCTTAATTTCTGTTGAATGATGGTGGGCCAAGAGTTTGGCATCAACAGCAGGGATCAGTAGACTCAACCTGCCTTGTGTTAACACTCCAGGCTGCTGGTGTAGTAATATTGTTTAGGTCTTCATACTAATGGTCATTGTGTTAATGCCTCAACCAGTCAAACTGGTTTTATGAAAATGAAAGTAAATTCAGTGGACTTCTATGTCCTCCTTAGTCACCAGATCTGATACTAGTAGATCACCTTGGGGATGTTTTGGGTAGAAACGAAGATTCGCAGTATTCAGCTGACAAATCAGCAAGAAGCATGTGCATATCATGTCAACATGGAGTAGAATCTCAAAGGAATGTTTTAAACATCTTGAGGAATCGATAGGGTTGGGGGGGGGTTCCTCAACCTCAGGGTCCTCAACATTAAGGCCTAGGAGTTTGAGTATCTTCTCTTGTCCCGTAACTGCATTATTCTTGATGGAGACCACAGATATTGCACCTTGGGTCCTGTCAGATGTGATAAGACTCCTGACTGGTACGGATCTGGTGCTTATGGCCTGTCAACCTGCCATGGTTGGGACCTCAGCACTGTCCTTCTCTAGCCACGGGTAAGATTTCTTGACATCAGCCCTTTCATCTATGGAGGGACTTTATCTTTCATAAAAGATTCTCTTCCTCCCCACCACCGTCTGTTCTCTGCAGCCTGAGGCACTCAATTAGCAGTTAATCCCGGGGGTGCCAGCTACCTGATGTATTCATGGATGCTGCTGGTTTTATCCCAGAGAGTGTCTCTGACACTCTCCCTCCGTCTTTGCTTGCTCGTAGAGTCTTCAGGTAATGGACTTTGGGGGGGAACCCTCCATTCATTGTGAGTTTTCCTGTCAAAGCTAGCATTACTTTGCTAAATTCATTTCTGTCTAAATAAAAATAAGTGAAAGCCACTATGAAGCTACACTTTGTTCCAAAGTCACACAGTTTTCTCGGGTAATTCAGTCAACATAATCAGGTGTGGGATTTGTGGCGGTGAACCGAGTGTTCTCACAAGGCAGAGATAGTATTGACAGATGTGGATGATGAATAACAAACACTGAAAATACATATAGCTCCAGAAACTGATGTCACTGAAGTGTCCAAATTCTTGAATATGTCCTGTGATCGGACTTCACATTAGAAAACGCTTTAACTCGAGGGGTGAATCATACTACGGAATTGAAATTTAAATGTGGCACACTGGCCACTGAGCCAGCTGTATTTTTTAAACGGATGAGGGAGAACTGCAGGGTCCTTTCAGTGTCAAAGTAATCAGGGCATCCTTTAAAAACTGCCATGTTTAATGGGGCTCAGACTGCCTTTGATTTTCGTATTGCCTTAGGACATAAATCTTGCCACAGAGGATGCTTCTGCTTGACATCCAACTATGTGGTCTCAGTCAGCACTTCTCATGTCCACTGGTCTGCTGCTTTCACTGTTTTTCTCCCTCTATCTTCATTGTTGGTCTGTTTGATAATCTCATTCCCTGAAACCTCTTTTCAATTGTTTTTATTTTTAGTTACTTTCTTTAAAAAATTAAAAAAAAATTAAAAAAACATTTGATCTAGTTAATTCCTGTTGTAAATAAACTCTCACAAGCACTTCTCCCTCAATCTTACTCATAAAAACACACAATAAGCAAGAAAAACAATTCTCCTACCAACCAAGCCACTCGTGCTTGAATCACACAGTAAAACATACTCGCACAGAAAATGTGGTTGCTGGAAGTTTGACATTTCTCTTACATCAGCTAAACAGCATCTCCTACAGACAAAATTTGAAACTGAAAATAATGCAACTCTCAAGATTATCTTACTATTCATCTATTCATTTTCAAATGTTTTGCAGTAAAAACAGAAGAAAAAGGTACATGACAGAGTCAGAGGGCAGGGCACATAGAAAGAAAGAAAATGGCAAACAACAAAAGCAGCAGAGTTCAGGAGACAGAGTTCAAGTTTTGTTTTTCTTAACTTGTTCACCTAAAGTAACCTCATATTCGAGGGTACACAGCTACTGCATCAAGTGAAGAGAACAAATAAAGCCATAGAAGGATAGAGAGTGACCCACAAGCTACAGAGACTAACTGAGAAATAGCTAGCGGTTGGTGCGAGACCGGATCGCCCAGAGAGGCACGCTCTGCACTTCATGCTGCGATAATTTGTTGCGAAGTGTACACTGCCGTGATTGGTTGTCCCACAGTCAATCAACTGGGCCCTCACCCCAACACTCCCACAACATAACAACCAGTAACAGGAAGAGCATCTCTCCCGCTGATCCAACCCAGCACCGGCCGTGGCTAACACTGTGAACTTACATCCTGGAAAAGCCGCCTGTCCTGCGCCAGACGTTTCGATGCGAGGGTTTTGGTGACATGGTAGAAGGTTAGCAGCGCTCTGTGCTGCTGCAGGCCATCCTGACCCTTCACGGACTCGAGCAGAATTGGGATGAGCTCCGGCCATTGCCTGGGGCAGTCCAGACGGGCCACCTTGGCTATCAGTACTGCGATCTGAGTTGCTATCTGTTGGAAAAACAGAGAGAAAACGATGACCAGAGGCAAAGCATAAACACAGCAGAAGGTGGTTATGCAAAAGCAAACTTGATGGGAATTTGACTGTATCAAAAACATCTCAAATCTCTTACACTTCCATCTTTTTCTCTTTAAAATGAGTAATGTGGACAAATACATTTAACATGAGAACTATCATAAAAAGCAAAGAATATATACTATGCTGCATGTCTCCTCCGTTACAGAGGAATCAGCCCCATGAATTAAGTTCATATTTAAAATCAGTGGCTCATGTGACCTTGTCAAAGCTTCACTTGTCTTAATATTTCATGGCACACCAGCTGAGCAATTACAATTAAAGTCTGCCCATTTCTTCAAAAGACTTGAAGTAAGACATCCAATCATTACAGATAAATGTGAGGTCAAATGTCCAGATTGTAAAAGACACTTCATGCCTCAGCACTCAGTGGGCAGAAATGATGGAAGCTCCTGCTACTAATTCAACACACCAAAAATATTTGTTTTTTCATATTATGAATCTGCTCAGTTTGATTTCATACATCAAAGATCTTGTCAAAAAGTAACTTTCCAAAGTTCTATAGTAAACATAGGATTAGCAAAAACATCCAGCTGAATCAATAGATGCAGTTTATTTGTAGCCATGTGCTGGAGAAAAGTCAAAGGTTTGATGAAGGTGTTGATTTAAGTCTATGGTGCTTTTGGAGGCTGCAGTTATGTTTAACTGCATCGTGGTATATTGTTATTATTATAGTGTTTCCAATATATTGTGCACCCAATTTCCCGTATATAGGTAGTAAAGTGAATATTTGGTCAGACCTAATATTTTTTGTGATGGAAGTTTTATCGATTTAGCTCCCGAATAAATTATTCAAGCCATTTCGAACCCATTATTGTTTTCCAATAGTACAAAAAAATGGGTTAGAAGGAATAGAAATGTTGCCTGTTGAACAACTTCAACGGTCTCATTTAGCTAAGCAATAAATAATCAATGAGCACGGAAATGTAATTTTCAACTACCAGTAAGTCATTTGGTTTTCTAAGAAAGCCAAGCGAGGTCACATTTACTTGGATTATAGAATTTATAAATGTAAACTGACCACAAAACAATGGAGCACTCACTCTCACGTGCACGAACACACACAACCCCTCGTTGAGATCTGATTCGACAAGGAAAAGTTGTGACTGGTGAGACATAGTGTTTAAATGGCATTCATTGCTTTCCATATGGACCCTATCAGTCCTGACATTAGAGAGCTGTCCCTCAGGGACGTACAACCTGCAGAAATCAGGATGGATGGCCACTTTCCAAGCCCCCTCAGACAGATGTATTACACAAACCTGGATTCCCGAGTTATTTGTTTGATGCAGGATTACCGCGAGAGCAAAAAAAAATGGCTCATCAAAAAACACCCCGACAATTGAATGAAGTCTCGATATGCACAATTATATTTTGTATTTCATCATTCTTTCAAATCTCATGTTATGGAACATTTCCTTACGGCAGACTGTAACATGTCGCACAATGGTGTGATGCATTTAGTCAGTTTCCTTGTACATTATATGTTTTTTGTATACAGTAATCTTAATCAAAATCCATTTCGTTGTAATCAATACATGATGAACGGGGCACCTTTCCCCACTAACCTGATTGACAGGCTCATTGAAGTTTGTGATGAGTCCAGCGCGCAATGACGTCTTCTCCTCCTCTGATAACGCACTGTGAACAAACCAATCAGAAGATGTTCAGAGGAGGTAAGGAGGCCAGGAGAGGTCAAAAGATGAAAGAGAGCGGTACAAATGTTACTTGAAGACAAAGAGACACACTATGAAACAAAGGATGATGCCGCTCAGGAACCTCCTTTAACTGAATAGATTATGGACCAAACATTATTGGTGCTAATGGAGTTAGAGACAGTTTATTTACTGATGCACCTCACAGTGCACAATTATTGAATTCATTAGAATTACACACACACACACACAGAGAGAGAGAGAGAGAGAGAGAGGCAAACATATGGATGGAACAACATGCATATAAATTCTTCACTAAAACGAGGGCCAAGTTTTAAGCCCGGGACGTTTAGCTGAGGGCGAATTAATGAGCCGGGTGCCAGCCGCTCGGGCGTTGTTGAACGCAGCACATATGTTAACACCATGTCTGCACAGAAAGCGTTGCGTGATCGTCACGTTTGTAGCAGCAGCAAGTTCTCGGTCTGCGTAGCTAGACAGGAGGCATTAAGGTCGTGCTGAGCGTAGTTATGGAAAAGCTCAAAGCCAAATAATGACAACGACAGCAGTTAAGCGTGTAAAACATAGAAACATAGACTTCAAGACAAAAAATAAGCTTCAGGTCGTGGCTGCGAGCATAAAGTGCGTGTGACACGCGAGCTGTGAGATAAACAATTTAAAAATGCACCTAAAACACTCTCTGTGTAGACGCAATGTAAAAGACCCATTATAATCTCATTTCAGATTCCAGACATGCAAACCACAGACGTTCATATGATGAAGTTTTGAATATGTCATCACTTCGTCTACTTGTTATAGGATTTCTTAATTAAAACGGTTAGTTAGTAAACTTTGGATTAACCTCCCTTTGTCCTCCAACTCAGATCTCGTAGTCTGCAACGTGACTTTGTTTGTACAAAATAGTGACAATGTGAATATGTCCAAAAATATGTTTTATTATAATCTACCGTGTACTGTCTATTTAAACTGCTACTGAATCTAGGCAGAGCGAGAGTGTTTGATGTGAACACGAGTGAGGAATGAATCATGCTGCAAAAAGAAGACATAATGCTGGGAGACACATTACTAGGAGGGAGAGTGTGAATTAGTCAAACAAGATTTGTGACACAAACATATTTTGGCAATGTGGGAAGCTTTAAAGATATAAAGAATTAAATTAAAGGGATATTAACAGAAGGGCAAAACTGTAGGCAAAATTTTCCAGAAATTCTGGTGTAAAAAAAAAAAAAAAAAGAACAATAAAGCAATTTAGAATGCACAGAGATTACCTCTGCCCAGAAGGAGAAACACTCCACATCAAATACTGAAGAAATCTTTCGTTCAAAAGTTTCTCCTGCACTTCAATTTCCACTTCTTGCTGTGACAAGCCATTTTTGGCCATAAAAACCAACATGCATGTAGTCATTCAATCAGCGGGTAGAACTACCTCATTTGGTCTTCTTCAACTACAGAAAATTGTTATGGTGTTGCTTCTATTTTTTTCTGCAGTAAATTACTTAGAATTCTTAATTTCAATTTGTACATATATTGCTTTTGCAATGACGCCTCTTCATTTGATATTAATTATACTTATTAATATTAATTATAAGACAAAAAAACTACTTTGAAACTTTCTCAAAGAAAAGACAGCAGCAAACAGGAATGAATGCAGTTGTCAGGAATTTGACAGAATTATGCAAATGCATGCATTCAGCACTGAGCTTATATAAACTTGTGTTGTCTTGTAAGCTTGTGTAGGCCGATGAGTTTGTACAGTATGTTTGACACAATAACAGAAACATACTTGATCGTCAAAGTATGACAACATATTTTCATAACCGACCGCTTTTAAGTTGGGGAGACGCCTCACATTAGTCAAAATTCTGTGTGTGCTTGATATAAATTATATAAAATGTTGATGAAATACAATTTCAACAACTCCTCAAAACGCACCAAAAATGTTCAGTTAAATCAAAATGTCTCCCAGAAACAAGTGCAAATGGCCTTACTGCATATACCGTTCACAAATGTCTTCTTGGTTGCTCAGTAGTTGTTCTGGCTGCATAAGAGCAGGAGTTTTCAAAGTCTGACACGTCATTATATAAAAATATGGTAAATAATACAAAACAGCACATAATCCACACTGAAACAATGAGCAAATAAAGTCATACATTTTTATTTCTCTCAGTCTTTTTATATATATATATATATATATATATATATATATAATCTTTCACTTTTGTTGAGGCAGCTTTAAGTTTTTATGTTGTCAGTTCCTGCAACAGTCTCTCTGAATTCTCATCTTTGCCTCCGCATCTCAGAGCAGCTGAAAGCTTTATTTGTTTAAAAAGCTTTTTGATTAGAAAGTTTAAAGGGCATTATTCACTGCATTAAAAATGATTTATATTTTGAAATGTGAATTTTTGTTTTGTTTTGTTTTGTTTTTCATTACATTTGATTTCTCTTTTGTTTTGGAGAATTTGCATTACTGTTACATTTGTACTCTTTTAATCATCATGTCAATTAAGAGCACTTTGAAACGCAGTAAGCTGTATGACAGGTGCTACACAAACAAAGCATGACTGATACTATATTGAAAATAAACTCCTACTTCCAACATCACAGACAAATCGCTGGCTCAAGTGATATTACAAAAATGGCATGACAGGATGTTTTTCCAAGTTGTGAAAAAGCAAATTCGGCCAAAAGGGCTGTTTATCAATATCTATTTTTACTCTGTGAGCTCGTTCTCTCTGAAGTAGAGATGTGATGGTGCACTGATTACTAATTTAACTTTTACCTTCACAGCAGGGAATATCTTAAGACCTTATTTGACCTAAATTTGACAAGCTACTCAAAGAGAAAAAGTAAAAAAAAAAAAAAAAAAAAAAAAAAAAAGTTATGTTAAAATGGACCTTAAAATTCAACATGCATTTCACTAGGTGTTTTGTTTTTATGTCTATAATCACGCAAAAATACAACTAACTCAGCTGCAGCACATTACTCTAAATCACTGTAAATAATTACAAAATAAAATGCCATGTAATGTGGTCTACGCTTCTTATAATGACACCAAATGCACTGTGCTGTGTCACGCACCAGGCGTCCAAGCTCCTGGTTCAATGGCAATGGTTCAAATGGAAGCACATAAATAAGCCAAGGACCAAAACCCTTGCACAGCACTCCAGCAAATTAAATTCAGTTTGCTGAACTGCTGTCAAGAGTGAATCAACTTTGGTAAGACCAGAAAACTTTACAAAGAAAAAGGGGGACAGCAATAATTTGAAGTGTTTAAAGAGAGGCCACGGAGAGAAGAGACAGAACTGATTACCTCCAGCCAGCAGCTATCCTGTGACGTTAAAAGCAAACGTCCAATTCAACTCTAACAAAAGACAGACTCTTGGCTGCGAACAGTCAAAGCCGATCTAACAGCAGACAAAAGAAACACAAAAGAATAAACTAAGTATAAAATCAAAGCACGATAATATGAATAGTCAGGATGGAGGGTGAAAAGGGAAAAGACGACAGTTGTGAAAAGTGGTGCAGAGAGAAGTGCCGACGTAAGCTATAACCCCTAAAAGAAAAGACAATGCGCAAATGAAGGCAAAGAGGAAGAGAGACAAAACAGACAAACGCAACTACAAATCCGTGCCAAAGAAGATCTGAGGAGAACGGCCACGCCTCAATCGCCGGCGAAGCGATGAAGAGTGATGAATAGAGACAGAGCAGCGGTGGTTGAGACAATGAGTGAGAGAGTGAAGACGAGCCAGCGAGTGAGAGAAGAAAAGACCCGAGATGGAAAAGTGAGAACGGACGTCGGCAGCGAGGCGCGAGAGAGAGACGAGGAGCCACTTACTGAGGCGCTACTCTCCTCCAGTATCTGTCAATGCCGTTTTTGAAGTATAGCACTGCCAGCCACCGGACGTTCACATCCAGCATGTGGTTATTGAAGATATTCTGTGGAAAAGAAAGAGCACATATGCTTAGCTAACACTGCTTTGTTAGCTCAAAGGAATAACACCGGGCAATTTAGGGAGTGACTGGATTTAATGATGTGGAAGAGCTCGAGCTACACAGGAGAGAAAAGGTAACAACTTCAACCGAGCTGAAGTATAAGGGCGCAGAGCTGCGATGGCATCGTGCAACTCTTCAAGGGACAGCTCCAGTAAAATATAGGTCATGTCGACTTCGATGTCAAGAGTGTCCAAGCGGTACCCACGAATGTAACTTCACTTCTTCTAACAGCAAACATTTCCGAGCTGTAAAATGTAGCTGTAGCCCTTAAAGTTCTCAAAGTCGTTCTCCTTCCCAGTGCACAGGCAGGAGCTGCATAAAGAGCCGCGCAGTAATATCAGAGATTCGGAATCTTGGCGCTCCTATTTTGGGGTTCAGGAGGTTTGGAAACAAACACGAGTTGAATAAAAGTGGGTTCGGCTGATATTTGATTGATCGATGTTGTCCTCCCTGTACGATCTCTGTTGTGAGGTACTGTGGCGCGAGGCGGCAGCACAAAATGAAGTATAAGCCCAATTTTATAGAAAGCTATCTTGTGAGATGTTGAATCATCTGTGAATCCACAGACAACACTCAACTACAAGCTGTAGTGATCGAAGAGAGGGGTTGTAAATAGGGTCTGGAACCGTGCACTTACTTTTCAACCGCACTTGGTCTTGCACATTGACAAGCACCAAAAATGGTAAAAACAACCAATAAAAAGATCTTCACATGAACTCTAATAGAACTATTTAATAGATATTTGAGTAATTCTTTTTTTTTTTTCTTTTTTTTTTTTTTTTTGCAGTCATGACATCCCGAAGATATGTGAAGATTTTTTTTGTGGTTTTAAGTACGAAAAACCATCTCAGTATAGTTTTACTTCTCTCTCAAGCTTCTTACTGAAGCTCTACCAAGAACAGGCTGTTTTATGTCTGTGACTTTAGGGCGCATCGATATTAATGACACTCTTTTCTGACAGGCTGACTCCTCAGAGAAGCACACCCAGGTTGTTTTGGCCTCGCAGCTTGCTCGCTCCACGACAAAATTATTGCTCTTTGTTTTTTCTGTCTACTACATAACGGGTTGGACAGTGTGACGTGCCGAGGGCGGATAGATGACGTTACTTTGGGTTTGTAACATCTCAAACTTAAAGAAGTCCAAACAGCGCGGTTGCTGATTACAGGTTGAGTGCACTTCCCTGTGGACTGAGCGTTTTAACACGTCAAAGGTGTTTATATAGCACCTACGACGGCTTCATAATACAAAATTAAATGGGAATCTAAATTTATACAATATGGGATCTATGACCACAAATCAGTCCCCAGCTGACTGCCCTACATTGTCCTCTTTCTGAATGTTTCCCTTCCTCTCACAACCTTGCGATTTGTTGCTCTGATTACAGTTATTGTGCCAGGATGAATTGTCAGTTGTCACACATGAACAGAATATATAAAGCCTCAATCTGATATTGTTATGCTGATTAGAAAATATTCCCTCCCTATTAATAACTATCTGCAAAGAAGTAACCCACTGCCACTGTTGGAACAACTCAGACTTTAACACTGATACGCAGCGAAACCCCACCGTCGGCAAAATAGCACATTCATTAGCACCTCCGATTATGTAAGTTTCTGTGCTTCCGACTGAGATTTATTTCACACATTTGATATCATCCCTCACCAGCAGGACTGAGTAGAAGCCAGGCTGGGTCTCCCACTGCCGGAGCTGCTCCTCCGCAGGCTTCAGCACAGCGGTGTCCTGACTGGTAGCTTGGGTTAAGGCCTGCAGCACCACTGAACTGGCACTGTCCATATCCATAGCTGGATATATCTGCAGGATAACAAAAGAGGGGAGCGGGGAGATGGAGAGACAGACAAAAACGGAAGTGACGCGATCTGTCAGTAAAAAGTTCTGGCTGATGGTAGGAAAAAAAAAAAAACTTCCAGAATAGTTTGAGTGCAGGGAAAAACAACATAATAAAACATCCTCTGACAGCTGAGGCAGTCAAATTGCATCTTCAAAACCATCAGAACAAGGAACCTTCTTTTTTTTTTTTGCTTTTCCTGGCTGTATCCTATTCCAAACCATTTTATTATAGATCAAGCAGCGCTGAAATCCCTGTTAAACGCAGAGAGAACAAAACAAATCCTTCGGCGTTAGAAAGGCACACCTGAAAGAGACGCTGGCAGTCATCTCTACCACTCTGTCACAGACAGAATTCAAGCCCCCGAGTTCACACGTCCGAAGGTGTTTTTCGGTCTCACAGTTCGCACCTGACTCAGTCGCCTCTCTGCCTCGAAAACATGTATTCTTAGATCGAATAATGAAATGTCGCCTAAACAGACCTACGATAGGATAACTGTTGATGTCTATTTGTCTCCGCAACAAAAGAAAACTGCCGATTACGCATGTCAGGATACTGCGGGGACTACGAATGAGTTGAATGAATTTACTCCTGATATCGACGATGTAAAAGAACACTTGGTTTTTCTCGAGCAACTGACTGCAGGTTTACTTGCGAGACCAGAGGAGGTAGAATGACAGCAGTGAACTTTATCCCCAGGTTTCAGTGGGAATGGGGAAAATGTAGATCAAGGCTGCCACCTACAGTCCAGACACAAATCTTCAGCACCACAAATCACCTGGCGCTATCCCCACACAAGAATAATGCAGCAGTGTCACAGCTGTTCCTGCTGAACACAGACAGATTATTTTAATAAAACGCCCATGCATTATTAATTTAGTGACAAACAATCGACTAAGGGAAGTCTGAAGGTTTGTTTTTTCTATTCTACAGGTGTGATTGGAGGACCAGTAGTACCAGCACACTCGTAATGACATTAACGTCATGTATGCGTGTCCCTGTTGGCAACCACAAAAACCCTTGCTGTGAGGAAGTCTCCAAAGGGCAATCCATGTAAAACAACATTAGAGACAACAATCCACCTTTAAACTGTGGCATTAACAGGGAATGCATTAACTTCACATGCACACTGGTATTTTAGTATGATTATGTCCTTTATTTCAGATTTGACAAACCTAAACATGATTGCCGGCGTACTGAGAAACTGTGGCGTGTCAACGCCAGACGAGTCTCTGCCATGTGCGCAGATGCATCAGCAACTATAGTTACATAATGGTAGACGGTAAAACCACAAAGGTGATTATATATCAAATGTCACCATAATCGACACACTGAAGTGAGAGCAAAAGTCTGACACCGTCTTTGCGAAAACCTAAATTGCACAGCTCTTCTCATCCTCCGCTAGAAGTCGCTAGAACCAGAGAGACGGCAGAAAAACACACACGATGCCACAACAATTCAGTTGGTGCAGAAATGACAAAGAGAGGCTGCATGCAAGGACTCGGAAACCTGAATAAAATAACAGTGTTGTGCGCGGCGGTACGAGCGACCGGGTATCCCTGTGTGGCGCGTTCACGCCAAACACCAAGTCCAATACGAACAAGGAGAAGACTCGCGACTAAAACACGAGCATCAGTGTAAACATACGCTGTGATTACAACTTCCAACTGTGCCTTGGGCTGAGCAATGTCAATATTTACACAGTATTGTCAGTTAGTTAGTTACTATGCGTGATAATATCACCCGTAAAGTCACCGGTGGTCCACGGAGTAAAAGCAAACATTCACGAGATGGGGAAAAAAAAAAAAAAAAAAAAAAAACTTCAAAATGTCATTAAATAAACTACAATTCAGTTTGTGGGTCTGCAGAATGGCCGGAGACGTTCCCGTTATTAAATGACCTCTTTTTTTTTTTTTGTCCCTTGAACTCGTGTGTCACAGCGTCAACCCCTGAGCTTGTTCAGAAACGCCGGTGTTACAGCTGTGCCGTGATGTCACAGGGTTGGTCTGATTATTTATATTGTTGAGGTAAGGTGCTTTACTCACAGCAGTAGAAACACGATTCCCCGATTTGACATGTGGCACCTGTCACTCTCATCTCACACTGCTTGACCAGCTCATAACTGCACGAAACTCTCCACACGTGTTCAAAACGCACCCAACGAAACGTGCTTGTTGACAAGTCTGCAGTTTGTCTCGCAGCTGTGTGAATGAACCTCAGTCCGACAACTTTCACGTTGAGAGGTCTCACCACTCGGCCTCAGCTCGTGTCCCTCCTGTATATTAACGATGTTCACATACATCAACGGATACAACAAAACCTTTAGTTTGTTTGTTTGTTTTTTGTTTGTTTGTTTGTTTTCCGGGATGGGGACGAGTCTTTTAAGGATTCTGTTTAAAAACCATCCGTTTCTTTTGCTTGAACTAGTCGTTGCTTCCGGTCCGGGTGAAGCTGCGGTGCTGAACACGTGAAACGTGAAGACAGCTGGTTGTCTGGTGTTTGGCATCACGCCGCGGCCTCTTCGTCCAACACCAGCTCGACTTTACCCAGATAACGAACGACAAAACGGGCCGACGGCTCGAACTCTGCTGACTAAAAGGTTAAATATTAAAAGTTATTGGCAGCTAAATGTGTCCACGGGCGTGTCGGGAGCACAGCGACGCTGCGACTTCGGCGTCACGACAGAATCACGAAGCAGCAGCAGCAGCGTGTCTGTGATGGTGGTTCGTTTGTTGTTGTTGTTGTTGTTGTTGTTGTTGGGAACCGAAACAAGCTCGGTGCTGCGGAGTCGGATGGGGAACAGCGATTTGCGACTACGGTGATTCACAGTTGACTTTCGCTGGCTCTGTAGTACCGGGCCGCTCAGGAACAAAACAGGGGCTCCGGAGTACCCAAAAACACCAAAGCTAACTTTGGGCTAGCCAGCGAGCTAAACACATTCAATTACGCAGCCAAAGGCCGACGACGTCCGCGATGTTAAATTGTTTATCTTCTGGTAACGAAGCGAATGCTGCATGGAAGGGGGAACCAGAATTGGACTCACCTAAAAGAATACCAGTAGAAAACGGGAGTCTGTGCCTGTAACAGCGGCTGCTGAAGCGCTACTGCCGAAGGTAATGCGACGAGAGATGGAAAACACACGCTTTGGAGGAATGGCGCGGAGAACGCAGCGGGCGCGTGCTGATGACGTAACGGGTTTTAAGAAAGC
Source organism: Embiotoca jacksoni (assembly GCF_022577435.1). Lineage (NCBI taxonomy): Eukaryota > Metazoa > Chordata > Actinopteri > Embiotocidae > Embiotoca > Embiotoca jacksoni. Next base: position 8,778,018 of record NW_027185436.1, read on the forward strand.
GTCCTTCGTCATGAATGAACGGAGCCGGCTACTGAAGGCACGTGAAGGCATCGTCGCTTGTTCTCATTATCGTTGCTGTCTTTTTTTTTTTTTTTTTTTTTTTGGAAACTACTGATGGTATTAATAGTATGTCGGAAATTGTGTAACTTTGTAATACAACGTTGTTGTAAATTATGAGTTTCTCCAGTCAATAAAAACGAACAACGGTCCTGTCTGATGTGTGTTGACCTGTAAATTGAGTTTTTTGTTTCACTAATTTATGTGTAATAAATTGTGTCAGATTGATAAACAATAGCCTAAAACTAGGCCATGTACAGTGAAAACAAAAGCCGATGTGCCCATTCTCTATTTTGGCTAAAGTTACATACCGAACCACAAATCGGCCCAGATTTCAGTACAGCACCAGCTCATCTGCTTCGCCTACAGTTTTAGCTTCAACCTTTGTCCAGAGCTCAAGCTCCAAAGCTTTTCTTGTGCCATCTCTCCCCATCAACAAAGTGCCCATTTTGTTCCTTTTCCAGTGACTAGCATGTGATACAGTTTTAATTAGAGGCCAGCAGCCCTGCTATTTTCTTTTATTCTATTTGGCCTGCATTTGCCTTTACCCACAATGCTGAAAAATTGTCCATTTGATGCAATGTGTGTCACATTGCTGTACTCCAAATGCAGAGCATCAATCAAATACATGAAAGGAAATATTGACTGACTCAGAATCTTTGTATTTTATTAACATCTAGATTGTTCTGCTCTAAATACAGCTACAGACGTTTCATCATTTAATCTTATGATTCATTTTTAGAGCTCTTGGACTAAAACAATTTGGTGACCCTGACGTAACCGGATCAACTGAACATAGTGGCACAGCTCGATCACCCTGTATCGGCATCAGATGTGGAAACTGGGGAAAATAGGTAAATCTGAGAGGGTTAATGATTTTTAACTGTCTTGGGACCCATGGAAAAAATACCCTTATATTTGAAAGGTTGATCGAAATCATGCTAGTGCTTGGATTCAACTTTTGGATCTGGTTAGAGGCTTCAGTGAGGTTGCCCACTCAGTGTACTGCTTGAAAAATTGTGGTTCTAATCTGGACAGTCCATAGTTTCTTGGAGTTGGGTTTTGTGAAGCTGTTACAGTCTCATACTTGACCTCTACATGTTTTTTTAAGTGTTGAGCAAGACAGAAATGGTAGTAATTTACTTGCAGGTAAATTAACCCGCTGCATTTTCTTTTTATACATTTTTAGTGGGATCATAGACTGAGCACTTTAAAGTCCTTGCCACTGACAGTCTCCTTTCTTTTTCAGCTTGCTTTGGAGAGCTGTTTATTTGAGTCAGCCACAACATTATTCTGTTGGCTGACTCTCTGCTATGTTTGTACTGGGACATGGCCAATGGCAGCCTCCTGTTAGAGAGCTAAAAAAGAGTCAAAGATAATCTTTGGATATGAATACAGATAAATTCACAGTTTAAATTGGAAAAGAACAATTGCAGGAGAGACATAAAGAGTTCCGCTTTTATCATCTTTGAGATGTGTCTTGAACCGTGTCCACCTGTTGCAAACTGAATGGACTGGACAAAGTTTAGAAAGAGACATAGCTGTGTTGATAAGGTCCCACAACTCACAGTATTGCAAATCAAGACAAAAAATGAGCCACAAAGTTTAAGGAACCCTCTGCAGACCTCCATGATAAACCTGTTGTCGGTAATGAAACCATTGCTAAAGCTTTGACTGTTCCTAGAATCACAGAGGTTGTCAATAATCGTGAAATGGGAGAAGTTTGGAGTTTGCTGAACTGCCTTCAATCAACACAGAGAGCACGAGCGAAAAGATTACCTGAGCTGCTGAGTCAAAAACAAAAATATGTGGCCAGAATCATGTCTGGTAAACACTAGGCACTCTGGCTGATACCATCCCTACAGTGAAGCATGGTGGTGGTAGCATCACGTGGTAGTTGTGCTTCTTAGTGCAGGGACTGGGAGACTGATCACAGTTGAGAGAATGAATGCATCAAAATATAGAGAGGTCTTTGAAGAAAATATACCCCTGTGTGTAGTGACCTGACACTGGAGCAACAGTTCATATTTCAGCACAACAGTGAACAGACACATAAAACCAAGACAATACTGGAGTGACTGTCTTTAAGTGACTGACTTTTCCTATCCAGCCTAATAAAAACCTGACAAGATCTGCCAGGAAAAATGATATTAACTGCCCAAATCAGTGTGCAAAACCTGCACAGACTTATTTAAGAAGGCTTGAAGGTATAGTCACTGCAAAATGGGCTTCTACAAAGAATTTAATTAATTGTCGATGAGAGATTTCCATTTTAGTCTTTTAAGGAGATTGCATAAATTTCAAAAGACATGTATCACTTTGTCATGATGGGTTATTGTGTGTATGTTGGAGGGGAAACAATTTAAAGTATGCAAAAAGTGAAAGGGTGGGTATAAATGGTTAGACGAATGGATAGATGAAGTGTTTGCATGCAACTTAGAGATAGAGTGAAAGTCTGTATGTGTGTGTATGTGTGTGGGTGAAATGGGAGTGTCTACTGGCAGTGTTATTCCCTCTTTCTGTCAGTCTTTATCACTTCACTAAAAACTTTGTCTTACAGCAGACACAGACACAAGGAGACTTACAGTATACCCTAATTTTTCTGTGCCAAAACATGGATTTGCTGGAGCTGTTTTTCATAGCTCTTGGTTCTGCAGTTGTTGCCTACTATGCAGTGAAACTGCTGCTTTTTAGCAGGATGTTTTTTCCACAACTGTGTTTTCCACTGTCGAAAACCTTCTTCACCTCTGTGGGAGAGTGGGCAGGTGAGAAGTGTGTTTTTGTGAGTGTGCTTGTGTGTACTGTATGTCAGACCTACAGTAGGTCATGCTATGACTAATAAATGCTATGACTTTGATAAATGTGATTAATAGCATCAGGTCAATTTACATCTGTCACAGCCTTACCTAAAAGTTTTGTAATTAATTGCATGAATGAGCAAATGTGGGTCAAAATAAACAGGCAGGATGTGCCTGTACATGCAAAGACAATGCAATGCAAATGCAGCAGTTTATTAAAGGTCACAGATAAATGGAAAAAATGTGGCTGCAAAACAACAAGAAATAGAAGATTTTCCAGCTCAGACTTGTTAAGACTTTTCACTGTTGCGCAAGCTTGCACTTGTGTAATGTTAAACCTCAGGGGGCAAGTCCTGACTTTCCTTGAGAAACCATTTGTTCAGACATACCTAGCAGCTGCTTACATTTTGTAAATGACAAGGAGGTTTAACTGGTGTGACTGGAAAAAGAAGAACACTTGGAGTACACAATACTGTGACTGCAGACACTGTCATGTATTTCAAGAACATTTTACCATAATGTGCCTCCAGGGTAAGCTAGCAATTAAGCATGATAAGCTCTTACATCCTCCAGCTGGCACAACAAATTTAACTTGTAACCTACCTTTAAACTTTGAGAACAGTGTTACTTTAACTTAAATGCAACTAAGGATGCACATTCAGCTCTTGCTCACACCTCACACTGTCTCCCGCCAACATTTCTCTGCAGGCCCCTGAGCAGTCCAAACAACATAAGGGATTTCCTTTGGCTTCTTCTGAAAACGTTATTCAGTCTCCCACAGTGCTAAAAGAAGCCTGATGAGAAATGCAGAATAGTGGGCAGATCTTTTCTTTCTCTCCAAAGCCCACTTTCATTCCTTTCCAGCACAGAAGAGCAACATCAGAACAGTTTGTTCTGGGCTGCTTCGACTTTGTTCCTCTGCATTTATTTGTCTCTTGACATGTTAGAACCACTTTTGTATGAGTTTGTGTTCCCTTCACACTTGAGTCTTTTCATTCTCATGTGGCCTATGATGTATAGTAAGGCACATGCGTGAATTGATAACATAAATATCACTTGCTTACAATAAGTGTGTGTGCCTGTGGTTGTGCAGCATTCTAAAACTCAAGTTGGCAAAGATGGCTCATTTTATTAAGTACATGTTGCTTCAACTGCTCCCTCAATGTGCTTCAGCATCTGTTTATTTATGTGATATAGAGCGTGAAAGTGACATATGATCACAGGAGGTCACCCGAGATGCATGTGGAGATGCTTGATTTAGACTTTATTAATCCCACAGTGGGGAAATTTGTAATTCAGTCCAGGTGTGAGCAGGGCCTTTGAGATTTAAATGGCATGTCATGTTCATAGTGTGTGCTGAGAGTACAAAAATCAACAGGACTGTAAATCCCTTCACAGTCATGTGATATTTATCAAAAGTATATCTCAAAGTATTTTCTCTCTTCTTGTTTGTTGTCCTGTAGAAGTGGTTGCCAGTGCTTGACTTACATTATCTATAATGTCATGAGTACAAATCAGAAGTTTGTAAACCAATTTGTGAGATTTTCAATTTTCTGTCTTTGGTGCCTTTATTAATAGCATCTAAAAAGAAAGACTGATTATAATACATGAAACACTTACTGTATTTGTGAGAACACTATCAACTCACAGCAGGTCAGCATGTCTCATGGTAACTGTGGGGAAGTTTGTGTTTCACAGTGGACTCTGGACAAACATGACTTTGAGATACACTGTTTACGATAAGGACATTTGGGGCTCATCTGGCCAAAAGTACAAAGCTGTTTAGTGCACAATCTCGGCACTCTTGAATTTCAGTGGTAGTTATGCAATGCTGAAACAAAACAAATTGGAACTGTACTGAAGAAATATTGGTACCAAAACAATAACATCTGTGGAATTAGTACAGTTATGAAAATAAAATGAAAATAGCTGTATATGCATTTTTTTTTTTATTAGAGAGCATAATGTTTTGTGATAGACTGGTGATCTGTCCAGTGTGTCCAATGCTTTTCGCCCAAAGTGAGCTGGATAGGCTCTAGCCCCCCCCACCCCCGTGACCCTGTTCAGGATAAAGCGGGTATAGATAATGAATGGATGGGTAATGTTTTGTCTGACTGTAATTGTACTAAACACTGTCCTATTGACTGGCCAGTCTAAATCACAGTACCTCTCCCTCTCTGTTTTACTCTCTCACTGCATTTCTCTTTGAAGAAAGGCCTCCGCGGGCCACTGCAGCTAACATAACTAATTTGCATAAAGGAAAATGCCAGAGTCATGTCTGAGACTCCTGTGAAAATGGTCTGAATATATAACTGTTGTGAACATGATGAATAAATTCTCCTAATTTTCTTCTGTTGTATAAGGATGGCAGAAATCTCAGGGACAGATAGCTATTTTGGCACCTGGGCAAATAAAACCAAATTATCTGCATGGCTTGATACCACTAGAGGTACATGAGAAAACATGATTTATTTTGGTTGTTGTTCTTATTTGGGTAAACCAAACCTGGTGAGTCAGGTCCAAAATGTGCTAAAATTGCTCACAAATTATAAAACTGTCCATACATAAAATCATCAAATGTAAACCCTTTGCAGGTTTCACTTTTTCATGTTAGTCCAACAAAAATATTGAAATATTAGTTTAACTAACTAGACACCTACAGGTACAGTGACATGTAATGTCTGCAGTTAAAATCAACAGTCATTGGCTTGAAACGACAATCAGGCATTTTGTTTTCCTTCTGGTTTCAAAAACTACCACAACCTTTGAGTGATAAATCTGTGCTCATTTCAACTGTAAATGGGAAATCTTGATGGGCATAGCAACAGTAACTGGGGGATTTGGGTCAAATGATTTTAATTTAACATTTTAGAGGCATCAAAATTTCTGAAGACTGGTGTTTCCATTGTAAGGCAGGGCCAGTATGCCAACACTAATCACTTCCCTCGAGGAGAACATATTGGGTTTCAGCTTTTAGGAGAAACAATAATGAAGAAACCCTCAATGCAAATAACAGCCTGTTAGTTTGTTCTTGTGAATGCCGAACATCAACCCATTCTCACTGAGTCTTCTCAACGTTTTGGGCTTTGTCATTCGACACTGTTCTCATTTTGTCATTTACAAAGGAACGTGTGCACATTTGTAAGGAGCGTTTAGTTAGTGTGTTCAACTGAACACATGAAAAGAGGCTGAGCAGTTACTTGGCAGTGTCACATCACTCGTTTGACTCAACACTTCAAACCAGTGCATCCCATTTAAAAGTTCTCTCGGCCTTCCTTAATCTGAAATTTCAGTTTTTAAAGACCCAGTTAGCTACGAATACTTATCAGTCTGGTTCTGAATGTGGTACAGAAAATAGTCTGTGATCTTTATAATCAGGGTCAGGATGAAATCATCTCTAAGAAACAAGCAGTTCCTGTCTGTTCTCTGCTTTATCTTTAATATTTATCAGAACTGAAGAACATGCTGTTTTGGCACAGTCTGTAAGAACAGAGCGGGTGGGGTGTACAGTAACAAACACAATGCTGGTATTTGTCTGACAACAGAGGAATACGGATGAGTGAGTGCAGCTCTGGATCACACTGCCCCAACTGGTTAGAATGGAAACTGCAGGAAAGAATGACAACTGAATGAATTCCTTTGTAATGCTGACCCCTGTATCCCTGTTTCAGTGGTGACTGGTGCTTCAGAAGGCATAGGAAGAGCATACGCATTTGCAGTAAGTGATTGTTTCAATAGCACTGCTTGTGTTTGCATGTTATGATAATCATGTCTGTACATGAAAGTGAAGTATAGGAAACTAGAACTGAGTGTCCTTTCACAGCTAAAACCCCTATTCAACATTATAACTGTTTATTTGTATTTACATGGTGTCATATTCTGATATTATCTGAAATACTTTACTGCTGAGGTCATCGTGCAAGTTTTATTTGATTTGATTCAGTCTTCGACGATTTTGTTTTCACTCATCCTCCATCTTCTTTCTTCTCAGCTGGCAGAGCGAGGGATGAACGTGGTTATTATGAGTAGGACCAAAGAAACACTGGATCAGGTGGCCAAGGAAATAGGTATAAATCTGATCGTTTTTATTGTGTCTGCTTTTAAAACTTATGGCATCTACAAATTTGCTGATTGTCATCTGTAAAAGTACATAATGTGCAGCGTGTTGAGACCGTATCATTCTTCACAGGTGAAACAACAGGGCAGATAGTGAAAGTGATGGTAACAGACTTCATAAATCCAAACATCTTCAGTGAACTCAAGGATCAACTGAAGGACCTCAACATTGGGGTTTTAGGTTTCAGATTCATTTTTTCTTACATGTCATGTTTGAAACACAAGATGCTTTCACAGATACAGTTTTCTTAAGATTTCTCTCTCAGTATCTTTTTTTTTTTTTTTTTTTTCCTACCACAGTAAACAATGTTGGTGTGTTGCCCAGCTTCATCCCCTGCAAATTCCTTGAGTCGGAGGAGCTGGACAAGGTCAGTGGTTCCTCAGCAGCTGAAGTGTTCTTGTAAAAAAAACAAATGCTATGTTTATATTCATTGTTGCTCACCAAAATGCACCAAGTATATCATTGAGCTCCCACAAATCCATCCATGTTGACTTGCTTGCTATGTTCGTGTTCTCTGAATTTATTGGTGTACTGCTGTACAAGTTCAACAAAATGGTGACCTCCACAGCTCCGTAGCACTATTATAGGTCAACAACTCTACAGGAGCCTTTAATGAGTAACCAATATGATTTGCACTAATTGAGTTGCATAATTTAATAAATTACTTTTATTGGTAGTCATCTTTGCATGCATATTTCAGGTGCTGATCCTCAGAGGGTCTCACAAGTAATCTAAACTGTATCCATCCGTAAACACCCCACCTCCTCCTCGTTGACCTTAATAAATAAAGATTACTTGGGACCTATGTTTACATGTGCTTTCAGACAATTACAGATGTGATAAACTGCAATGTGAAAACCATGGCCAAGGTAAGAGCATATATTTGATATTACTTTTTTCACACCAATGAATTTTAGGGCCCAACATAAAGTCTCATTGACGGGAAACAAAAGAATGCTCCACACTGTTTGTTACTCACTTTATTTATTGACAACATTTCAATTCTCAGACCTTCATCTTGTCAATTTATCATAGACAATAATTTATATAGCTTTCAATGTGAACCAAAACATTAAGAAAGATAGTACAAGTGATGGACAGTCAAGAGGATTCATTGTTTTCTTCACAAATAAATGAACTCTGTCGACCTTTACTTCTGTCTCAAATCTGAACTTATTTTGTCTCCAGATGTGCAAAATGATCCTTCCAGGCATGGAGAACAGGTTTCCTACCCATGTTTTCTTCATTAGATGTAATGTGATTAAGATCATAACATGCTGCTTACAATCGAGTTCCTGGCCACAAGTATGAGCCAACAATTGCTTTTTCTTTGCTGCCTCTACAGGGGAAAAGGGGTGATTTTGAACATTTCATCTGGAATTGCCTCTATTCCTTTCCCCCTGTACACACTATACGCTGCATCAAAGGTACGTTCAGCATCTCCTGCACACTTCTAGGTCTCCTAAATTCTTCTCCACCATCACTCATACTTTAATCTGTGTTCCTGTAGGTGTTTGTGGAAAGGTTTTCTCAAGGTCTTCAAGCTGAATACAGTGATAAAGGGATTACTATACAGGTACTTTGATTCTAATACCTCAGGGTCTTTAAATTACAGGAACAAGAAATTAGTTGGAAATAACTTCAAAGTGTTTTTAATTCTTCAAATCTTGTCACAATTTTCTGTTTCTCTTTATTCTTCTTTTTTCAGACAGTGGCTCCTTTTGGGGTTTCCACTCGAATGGCAGGCTACCAGCAAATTAACATAGTGACTCTGTCACCAGAAGACTTTGTGAAAAACTCCCTGCAGTACCTCCGAGCTGGAGACAAAACAAATGGAAGTGTCTGTCATATATTTCTGGTAAGACTTGCTGGCAAAAACATCTGATGATGCCAAAAAATATGACCGTGGCAAAAGACTCACTTTCTGAATATGTTTGTGTGTGTGTTTGTGTGTGTATGAACACAGGGCTGGTTACTGCAGTCTATTCCCCTCAGGGTTCTCTATACAGAGTGTGTGCTTCACAGCCTCCAAGACTACGTGAAGAAAAAAACAGCACAGACAGCATCAAGAGCAGCTTTAGAAAATGGTAGAAATACATAGGAAATACATAGGAATAGTAATGTGAAGATATTTGGCTCAAATATTGCTGTGAACTGACAAATATTGTAATTTGTTTAAGTGTCATGTACTGTATATGTACCGTAATGTCTTGTGTATCTAATCGTATATGTCTGAGCTTTGGTGATATTGCGCGTAAACTGCCCTCAAGAAAGTACCTTTATAAATGATTTTTGTTTTAATGTTTAGAGGGCGTGATACCACTGGTTTTTTTTTGTGGTTTTTTTTAAAGAATGTTCATCATGGCTTTCATGGCTCAGAAAATGTATCCCACTTTACGTCTCTGCTTTATTACAAATATACTATATTCTCTTACAATGGAGGAAATTACATTTATTGACATTTACAGACACCCACAAGGGGGCACAGTTGTGTAATTTTCCCTCAGCTCAATTGTATTCGAGAAGTTAACATTATTAGACTTATTTAGATATAATTCGTTGGCTATATGCATCTTCGTGTATTTTTGTATATTTCCTGTAAGATATTCCAATGTTATGTATGTAGCAGATATAAGTTGGGCTTTTTTTGGTAACAGACAAAATTTACAAGACAGAAGCCATCATGTTTTGACATTTAATACACCAATAACAGAAAAAAACAAAAAAAACAATTCAAACCTTTATTGCCATAAATACCGTAAACCCCACAGTTGTCCCAGCTAGTACATCTTCAGACAGGCATTAAATGCAGTAAACTATTACTGTCACATTTACTCAGGGGAGAGGACCCAAACGCACGGCGCAGGAGGCGGTAGTTGATGCAAATTGCAAGCTTTACTCATGTTGTTCTGCAGGTTTCAAGTAAACAAAAAACGTACAAGGAAGAACAAGACATGCGACAATCTGGCAAGAGGAGAGAAAGGACTGCAAACACAAAGGGGTTATTGGCTAACGAGAGGTGGGTATGAAAACTGGCGGGGAAAAGGCACAAAGGCAGGAAGTAACTAGAAGTACGTGGGGGGGGGGGGGGGGGGGTGATTACCAAATAATCCCAGGAAATATAACAACTAAAAAGGCAGAACTATGACATTCTGTGTTTAAACTTCATTTGCATTCATTCTGATGTTCTTCAAAGTTAAAATGAACATTCCATTTTTCATTCGTCCTCAGAATCATAAATCTCGTAGAGGAATATGATTGATAACGAGTCTGGCGCCTTGCTGAACCGAAGGAACCATCCTGTTCTGTAGATTCGCCCCAACATATATCACTGTTATAAGATACTCACAAACACACACTTTTCAGTGTCATCAGCATCCTCTGTTCTCCTCTGAGATGGAGGAAACATTTGATCATATGAACGCACCACCAGACCATGCTGGTGTCAGTTACCATTCTGACGCACAAAAGCCGTTGGGAAGAGAGAAGAACTGATGAGCTTCTACCTGGTTCCTCACTGGAGACCTGGGCTTGACAGCCTGCCGCAAACAGAATGATGTACGGTGTTTAAAAAGTACACAAACAGTCCTTCATCTGAGCACAGATATGTGCAGCAGAAGCAGACACACGCAACCATTTGAATTAGTATGTGTTACAGAGATGTCTGACCTCAAGGAGTCACTAATCACGGGGTGACTGCAGTGTTTAGACAACTGTGATGAATGATCCTCCCCTGGAGAGATAGTGCAGTGAATACAGGAAAAGAGAGAGGACGGTCAGAGTGACCCTGAGCTTCGATGATCCACGCCAGGTCTGACTGTTCGAAAAAGGCAAAGAATAACTAATCTTCAAATAAAGAACTGTTTGTATTTATCACACGGTGGTGGAGGAAGTATTCAGGTCCTTTACTTATGTAAAAGTGCTAATACCAAACTGTGAAAATATTTACCAACAAGTAAAAGTTCTGCATTCAAACTTTGCTGAAGTGAAAGCATGTAGGTATTTGCAGCGATATGTACTTAGCATCTAGTTGTGTTTTCAGCTTTTCCAGATGATTCAAGTGGGATTCAAATAGTTTATTTGGCCAAAGAAATAGAGGAGTTTACCTAACCTAAGGTTGAAAAACTATTTAACCCTTCAGTTTATCAGACAAATTCAAAATCAACAAATTTACGTAGTTTTTACTGGACTGAAGGGAAAATTGTCACATGAAATGTAACTGAAGCTGCCTGACTAACGTAGTGGAATAAATAGTACAATATTTGCCTGAGATGTTGAAGGGAAGAAGTATAAACTAACATGAAATGAAGCTACTCAAGTAAAGTACAGGTAGGTCCACCACTGACCTCATAAAATGTTTGAGACTTTTACAGGACTTTCGCAACAGTTGATTAGAACAACAAAGACCAAGATTCAAATGCAGGAAATTAAATAACAAACCATCCAAAAATGGCCAGAGGAGGTCAAAGCATCATTATAGAAAAGTAAATCTATCATAACATTGTAAGTCAGGTCGTTTTTCTTGATAATTGAACATATTGTATGAATATCACAGAAGGCTTTACAATCTGTTCAACACACATCACTCTTTGTCCTTAAACTACCAGAAAGCCCACATACCCTACATAATTCCTATATGACATGTCTAAAATGAAGATTGATGATGAGATTAAGTTTATTCATTTAAAGCATATCAATGGTGACGTGTATCGTTTTTTTTCTTGACAAACACTCCTGTCAGCGTGGTAGCATTCAATAGCCACTAGAGGGCACAAAATGTTAAGGTTTCACTGCGCCTTCAGATTGTTGTTAAATGGATCTACAGCAGGTACAACACATGATTAAAACTGATGAAGGTTCAAGTTATGTCTGATTAGTGATCTAAGTCTACCACATCAAAAACAGGAAAAATACTACTGTATAAAGTTGCTTAAAAAAGTAAAAGTAGCAAAAATATCTTGTCAGAGTCTTTAGTTTTTTTTACTTCATGTATCAGTTTAATTTAATGTAGACACCGCTCTCCACCACTTGGAATTTCCAGGAGGTGTTTCATCTGTAATATTCATGTCGCTGCATCTCCAAAGCCACAGTGTGTGTGTGTGTGTGTGTGTGTGTGTGTGTGTGTGTGTCAAATGCAGCTGAAATCAAAAGTTGTTTACCCGGGTTACCCAAGAGCAGGGACTTTCCTCACCTGAGGTGATGTGCCAACGCATTCATGGCACCTTTTAATTGACCTTTTCAACACCTCTCTAACATCAATTGAGGTTCTCTGAGTTGAAAAGTCAATATTACTCCCATAATAGCAGGTTATAGGCAGCTGAGATAAATTCCCTTCCTTTACAAACCATCAGTGTGGGAGAGCTTTTCTGCTGCATTTGCAGATTAATGGTTTTACCATGAATGGGATCATATTTTAGTACAAATATTAAGTGAAAGTCTAAAGCCTCAGCAGATGAGAGATTCATTAAAGAAAGGGTCAAAAGAAAGTAATTGTTTTCATTTCAGTGGATGACCAAGGCTCACATGGGTGGTCAGGGCTCCAAGGTCGCTTTCTTCATGCGGATTGCATGTGTGTGTGTGTGTGTGTGTGTGTGTGTGTGTGTGTGTGTGTGTGTGTGTGTGTGTGCGCGTGTGTGTGTGTGTGTGTGTGTGTGTGCGTGTGCGTGTGTGTGTGTGTGTCTGTGTGTGTGTGTTTTTGAGTGGGGAAAAGAAAAAGGAGAGAGGTGCTGCCTTTGAGGATGCTCGCTGTGTGACTCCTCTCTCCTCCCTGGACACTGCTTGCTTGTTGTTTCAGTAAACAGAAGGGTCCACAGATGATCCAAGACAAGCACATAGCCACTGCAGCCCACCCAGGAGCCAAGGTCAGGACCACTCACCTTCAGACACATGCACACACTTACACAGTGAGCCCGGCTCAACAAAAAATGTCCAGGTTGACCCATAACTTTTACTTAGACAGAACTCTTTCACCTTTATGCCTGAAAAAAAAAAACAAGTCCAATCTCACAGGGTTTAATCAAGTAGCAACTAACCCAATGGACAATGCTGAACTTCTGATGGAACTCTTTTAGTGTTGTAATGATTGGAATAATGATTAATGCAAAGCCATGAAACCCTAACTGTCGACTATACGTTTGTCTTCATGTTTCCTTCAGTGAATTTCTCTTTGGATGTTTTCCATTTTGTGCATGTGCTTGTCAGTATACGACACTCCAGTATAAATATTTGAATATTTATACAAGCTGAAATGTTTCTGTGACATGATTACCACCTAGCCTCTCAAAGTTTGCTGCTGAGCACTTGGACATTGATTTTCTCCGAGGAGTTCTCGGGGTAATTATTTCTTGCGGCAGTAATAATACCCACCACCAGGATCTTTGAAACTCAAGAAGATAATTCCAACCCTTCATCTTCTCATAAAGAGCAGGCTGTCAGTGATGGGCCGGACTGTCAAGCAACAGAAAGCAAACAAGACGAAGTAAGAGGGACAAAAGGGACCGGAAGAGAAGGAGAAAGAAGCCGGAGAGTTCCTGAGAGATGGATGGATCGAAAAGGAGAAGGCCAGTGACTCCTCTGATGGCCCAGTGCTCACATATGGCTAGGCTTTGCTTGTATAGCCTCACTTCAAGGCGAAGGGCCCTGCAAACATAAACAGTAGAGAGGCTGCAGCTGGAGCAGGGAGGCAGCCGCTTGCTTACCGAGCCCTCGCTACACTAAACAATGGATCAAGTGACGCACAGGACTTTGGCAGTGCAACAGAGACCCGGGCGGCTCAGAAAAGCCTTTCTTCCGTACGTTTACATCTCTACTCTCTCAATATTTACCCCATGGGAAAACACACACAATTTTCCATTCATTTTAATTCTGAAAGGAGCAAAAGAGTAGACCTCCCTTCACTCCTGTCTCTTCCACCTCCAACACAGGACGGGGTCAGAAAGGACAAGTGTGTAAAATTTGGAAAATAAGACACAAGAGTTTCAACAAATTCATCTCTTGACTACAAAGTTCCATCACTAGATTATTGCTGGAGCTCCACACAGATTCTGGAAATGAAGAGAATTGAAGCACGGAATTAGTGCAAATCATTGATATTCACACACACGGTCTATTTCCAGCCGTGTTGAGGAGAGGCAAACAAAATGAGGATTAGTCTCTCTTGCTGTGTGAGTCACTGCATCAGAAATGTAGTTCGTACAAGTGTGTGCGTGCATGTGTGTGCATCTGTGTTATATCTCTTTTATGATGGGGCACAATGGGGAACGGAAGGGCCCAGGAGCCAGTGAATTAACCCAAATTACAGCTAACAGTTGCCTGGGTAACTGGATAGGAATGAGGCACAAATGGTGTGTAATTTCCTAATGAAGGGAGGGAGTTCTTCTTTTTTCACATCTAGAGACCTCCTCTGCCTGTTACCGTAACAACAGGAGGAATCTGTACCCCTCGTGTGTGGTTGTTTGCTTGCTGAGTCACCTAAGTTTTTTTTTTATGGGCCTTTAGATACAAACTCTTTAGCCTTTATTTGTACTTTTTCATTACATTATTTAATGAGTTACAGTATTGCGGGTGCCCAGAGGAGAATTTCACACTAGTGAAATATTTTCCTTAAAAGCCCTGCCAACTAATTTTCTCAATCATCTTAGTAGGAGTGATCAGATCCCACATGAAATCAGAAATTCTTTGTTTTTGTCCGCTGTTCCAACTGGTTAAAAGTGTGGCGACCACAGTCAGAAAGATGATGTTACACAAACATTAAAATAAGGACTTGATGACACTTGGCAGGGGTTTTGCTTCCTGTTAAAATTGGATTAAAGCACACACAAGACTGAGGAAACAGATTAGCAGAGTTTTTAAGCGTTAAAATCTCAAAGTTGCAGTGAAATGAAAGTAAAAACTCAAATGTGATTTAAATACAATCCTTCAGATGCCCAAAAATGTAAGTGTAGCTCAGCAAATACAGTCCAAAAAGTAACTGTAGCCTCCAGATGCACCTGCAGCATGTTCCTGTTGTAGCTGCTGCAGGTGGAGCTGGTTTAAACTACTTTATATCCACTTTTACATCCAGGGAAAGCAGATAGATCTGAAGAGCTGTCAGATGATTAGTGGGAGAGGAAAGAAGAAAAAAAAACAATGTTCTGATCCACAAATCTGTTTTTCAAATTTTTGGACTTTTTCTCTATTCTTTGATTTGTGCTGAGATAATAGATCATTGGAACATTCACTGAAATGAAACCATGTGAGAAGTTTAAAGGGAAAAAAAAAAAAAAAATCACTATTTAGTGGAGTTAGCAACTCAAATCAAATCAAGATGGCTGATGTACCCCTGTTTTCATCTTTAGCATTGTATTGTATATTAAAAGCTTGTTCTATTACCTATTGTTTGAAATATTCATCTTAAAAGTAATTAAAGCTGTCAAATAAATGAGTAGAAAGTACAATATTTACCTCGGAAATGTATCAGAGTAGAAGTATAAAGTTGCATCAAATGGAAATACTTAAAGTACTGTAAAATTGTTCTTCAGTACAGTACTTTCCACCACTGCTAAATGTATGTATACATCTAAAATCTTTACAATGTAGTGACGTTTTACAGTAAAAGAGGAATTTTGATGACTTTTTTTTTTTTTTTTTACATCATTACTTGCCAAATACCAACAGATAATTAGACAATTAACAGAAAAATCCAGGATGACAGATTAGCAATATCATGGAAAATGATTTTTATTTTGTTGTATCTCTAAGAAAAATACCCAAAGATATGTATTGTTTGTGTTTTTATTATTTAGCCAAAGATATTTATTTATATATAAAAAAAAAATACTTTTGAGGGATTTTTTTTTTTTATGCATTTGCTTGATCGGGGACAGTTCGCAGATCTTCTTAACACACTGCTGTGAAGGTGTGGAAACCTGAGCCAAAGATGACTGGGGGCCCAGGTCAGCCGGGGGTCAGCACTCATTCGCAGCATTTTACAAATCAAATCAAACTAGGTGTCACAGTCTGACCTCTGCAAATAAACTTACAGGTCCAGGGCCGCCTCTTTACCACTCTGCCTGACTGTGCAGCATATAGCAGACTCACAGACACCCAGTTTATACTGCCAGGAAATATAAACAGACTTCTCACCCTGACCTTGACACAAAAAGACAAGAAACAAATGGGAGAACTGGGAAAAAAAAAAAAAAAATTGTTTCTTCGGTAGTATTTCTTGCATCAGTGGGAAATTACATCACACCGCATGCAATAAAATAGAATGAAATCATCGGAGGGACTTGATTAGTACTTATCCCTTGTAAGCCTCCCTCCAGATTGTTGGTTGGATCCTGCAGTTAGCATTAATAATCGGTGAGCTTTGTTTGTCACTGAGCCCATGCTTAGCTGGCCTCCATTAGCCTCGAACCGCTGCCAGCCAGTCAGCTGGTGAGCCTTTCAATTGTCTGTAAAACGCTAAGCCTCTACGCCATCTCACTTGAACCAGACTGCGACTGCAAAAAGACAGATAGCGATCTGCATGTGCGGATGAGGCAGAAAGAGAAAGGCAAGAGAGGAACGGGATTGGGGTTTTGGAAGAGAAAGGGATCATTATCTTCCCGTCTATGATTTGAACAGGTGTGACGGATGTGCGGCCTCATCCACCACCCAGAAGCACGCACACACACGCTGTTCACCGACCTGCAGGTTCTGTCGAGGCACGTACTCCTTCTCTCTTGTTTATTGATAGCTATCAGCACTTTCTCATTTCTGCTAAACAAAACATGACACTGACACAGAGCAGCTTTTCTTTGGGGTTCTGTTTACTTCAGTGAGACAGCCGAAAGAGGTCAAATACAGCTGTGGGTTTTAGCACACCCACAAACAAAAGGGCTCACTTTGTTTTCGTATTAAGGCAGCGCTAGGAGTTTGATTTGTCGATCACCATTTCATGTGTTGATAACTTTTTTTGGGAGTTTGGAAAAAAAAAAAAAAACTTGAACTAAAAACACAAAAAGATGGATGGTTGGAAAGAAGTAACTGCTACTCGCCATCCCTCGTCTCCACCAAGTCCTCAACCGCTTATTGTTATTTGACTAATAGCACAGCAGCTTCCACTCTGAGGGCCCTTTGAGGCACAACTGAGCAGAGCCACACACTGCTCAGATTACAGCGGCAGTGTAGACGGGCAGGGGAACCCGACCGTCTACAAGTCCTTTTGGGGATCGCGAGGCAGCGAGGGGGTGCAGAGTGACAGAGTAACAGCCATTAAGAGGTTTTAAAGCACATCTCTGCAGGGCCAACAACAGCTCTGGGGTGGCAGTCATGGTATCCTGTAGCGATAATGGCCAACGCCTACAGCGGGTTGGGTTTTCTCCAACAAATCCCCCGCTTAACATCTAATCGGGTGCAGCAATAGTATTAACACCGGTGCTGACCTTCTAATGCATACGCACACAAAAAGCATGAACTCACTGTATGTATAGCAGGTTGTGCCATCAAAATATGAACGCCCAACGTCTACGAGACACTGGAGCTTCAGTTGCTAACTCAAGTATTCTGTTAACGAGAATTTGTTGCTTTTCTTCACGTTCTATCATTGCAAGCCAAACATCGTTGTCTTTTGAACTGTTGGTTGGATTAAAAAAAACAAAAAAACTCTGAAGACGATACTTTTAGTTTCATGAACATGTGATGGACATTATTTCTTGTTTATGGACCCTTTATAGTCCAGTTGATAAATGGATTATGGAAATCATTGTTAGTTGTTGCCCTATGATACAAATATAAATGTTATTGCTAATGATTTTTTGTTTTGTTTACCCTTTTATGGATGTGTTGTTTAAATGATGCGTGGTAAAAAAAAAAAATGACAATGCTCCACCAGGGGTCGTGTGGGTAAAAAAATATAGAAAAAAAAGTAGCAGATAAGGGAATAAGTTCCATAAATAGATACATTTATTTGAGTAACACTTAAACAAGGTAACTCTCTTACTCAGTGAACACAAACTATTTTCAAATGAGTAAATACATTAAAAAAAAAAAACTTTGAAAAGGTAGAAATAATATCAAATGTAAAATCGGTGAGAGGAAAGCCTCTGTTAAATAACTTTGCTTTTTTTCAATTTCTCCTTTAAAACGGTAAACATTTGAAAAAAAAAACCAGATTACAATCTAAAACGCTTCTCCTCTATTATTTCTTCCACAGGAACTTGTCATTAGCTTTCCAGAGACTCCGACTCTCTTTCTGTCCAGGTCTGCTTCTCGCTGCAAAGTTCGTGTTGACGCAAACTCTCTGCACTTCTTCTGGGTCTGTTAATCTGTTGATGCTCTCCTCGTTACACTCGTTTAAGATGTCCCAGAAGCCTTTGCAGCTGCCCTTTGACGCCTGCTCCGGTGTGCCGAGCTGGTGTGTGGTTTGTGCGCGTAAGCTGAAATCGGTATCGAAAGCGGTTCCGGGTGACGAAGGAATTTGTTCTGGGGTGCTCATCCGCTGTGCACTTTTGGCTTTGGGTTTTAGCAGGTCGTCAAGGATTGAGGTATCTCCTATCAGGTCCGTCAGGGAGGAGCGATGACTGCAGGGTACGGGGGTCGGAGGATTTCCTCTCTGCCCTTGCAAAGTTTCACTCGTCCTCAAAGATGATTTCTGCTCTCGCTCCGTTCCCCGTGCTGCGGGTTTGGATGCTGCGGTGGACCTGCCGTGGCTGAGGTCTGAAGAAGAAGGGCTATCTCTGTCTGTGCGGTTCGGGGAAGCGGGAGCCTCCCCAGACCCCCGATCACTGCTGCTGGCCCGATCCACGCCAAGACCACCACCAGCTCTGTAGGCTCCAGAATTAGAAACACTACCCCTCTTTGTCCTCTTTCCTGCTCTGGCACTGTCGACCGTCTCCTCCCGCTCCTCTGAGTCAGGACTTGGAACATCACTTAGAGGGTCTAGCACATTCTTCTGTGAGATCTTTTGCCTCTTTGCAGGTTCTACATCATTTTGTGGGATCCTGGACTTTTTCTGCAGCTTGGAAACATTGTTTTGTGGAGTTTCGGGGTTAGTTCTGGGCTCTAAATTCTTCTGAGTATATTTTGCGTTTTTTGTGGCTTTTGGAAGATCCTTTTGTCGGGTTGTGGCAGCTCTTTTTGTGGATGGTGAAAAGGTAGCAGTCGAGGTCTGCGCTGTAACAGGTTGTGGGAAGTTGCTTGTGACTGTATTGGCCAGGTCAGGGTGGTTCAGCGAAGTGTAATACTGTTGTAGCCAGGCCAGTCTCTGGGTCGAGTTTCTGCTCAGAATTTCAACTGCGAACTGGTGGATTGAGGGAAATCTGAAGTTGTCTGCCATTTCCTTCAGCTGCTGCCTACAAAAAGACAAAATAGAGAAGAGTGTGAAAAAGAACATCCACGAACAACAAAAAAAAGACAAATATCGCCTGATGAAAAACCCATATCCACACATGCACAAGGTGCCATCACAAAGTTCTTAAGACTGCCACTGTTGCTCACGAACGGAGCGCATTACATTGACGTGCACGAAGCAAAGAAAAGCAATGACGTTCACGTGTATTCCAAGTCAGGTCGCTTGATCGACATCGGCCCTTTTGTTACACACGTTTTTGGAACCACTTGTTCATATATTTGTGATTTCACCAACAAGCTAAAACTTGAGCAGAGAGCGCATAATACATTTTAAAGTTTTTGGGGAACAGAAAGGAGTTTGCGCGGAACAAAATCTTGACAACTAGGAGTGGTGGGGAGCAATGATTTGTTTGCAGGCGAGAAACTCTGGGGAACTGCATTGCCACCGCACCACGGTTCAGGTTGTTTGCACTAAATGTTTTTCCTCAGACGCCTCAGTAATTCACTGTCGAAGTAGGTGTTGACAGTCTGACCCCGGGAGATGAATCCACGGTGCACACCTGACCTGACACGCCTTCTTTGGTTTTGGACAGTGACGTTCTGTCCCTCTCGAAAACTCGAAGGCCACTCAAAACACTTCAACCCAACTCGTTGCTTCATTGCGGTGGGCTTCCTGGAGCATTTCAAGGGTCACCGTTGCCAATTTCCAGAGTTCGAAACTAAATTTGATGTGTGCCCTCTGCTCAAGTCCGAGGAGATGATTTGGCACTTATTAGCATCCTGTAGGCAACTTTAAATCACACAACGAATATCGTCTTTAAATATCCACACGGCCAATACTATTAATCAGATATTCTGCGGGTCTGTCATTCCAAACCTAAAATGAATAGTTCTCCACATATTCAGGCTCACATCCAGACAGCAAAGCAGTATGAGGTGTTTTTCCTGAGCTCCCAGGCAGTCGTTAAAACGTTGGTCTAACCAGACTCGGGGACAGAAATACTTCAAAGTCACTGGTGGTACAGCAGCATTATGGTGGTGTTATTACCATTTGTGGCTTTCACTGGAAAAACAATAAATAAAAGTAAGAGCAGTAAAACCTGACGTGCATGTGGATTTAAGTAAAGGTTAATTGAGGCGATATCAATATAACTAGTGTGTATTTTCACTCCCTGGTGAGCCTCTGGGCAGAGATGCAGCCTTTCCCCCCCTTGGGAAGTGAGACTGGAGCCACAAAGGTGTCTGTATATGAGAGTTCGAGGAGGCAGGGGGCGGAGGTGATGCAGCGGGACAGAGTTGTGCACTTGAGGACAAGTGTGTGTGTGTGTGTAAATGCTTGTTAGGACGTGTATGTGTGTACAATATATATCAGTGTGGGTTTGGAAGTCCTAAGGCGATCATTTTTGGGGTCGTCTCGGGAAGGCTGCGGTCGTGGAGGGGAAAACTCCTGCACTGTTGGGCCCGATCATAACTGGGTAATCTTTGGCATGATGCTGGGAAATAGGTGGAGGGGAAAGCTCAGAGGTGGTCTCTTACCAAATACACACACACACACACACACACACACAATTACTAAGGGCCAGGTGGGGGCGCTCAGCACTATATTTGTGGTGGGTTTTTGGCCTACTTCCCCACACTGCCAGGAACTCCTCTCTTCTTTTTCTTCCCTCCCCATCTTTTCAACCCGACTTTCATTCACTTTCATGCTTCTTTTTTTTTTTTTCTCATCAAAAGGTGTTTCCTCTATTATTGCAGGTTCCTTTCTCTACAGTATTTTTTTCCTTTACTGTGCCTACACTCACCTCTAACCCTACAACTCTTTTACTCTTGCCTTTTCTTCTAATGGTAAATCTTTTCACTTTTCACAAATCACTTCTTCCTTTTGTTTTAACAAATGTAATTGCCTCCGTCTTTTTCTCTTCACCTCACTTCCTCTGACACGCTTTCAGTACCTGCGTATGATTTTGGGTGTCTCGCCGATGATGAAGGTGGTGTGCCTGGTGCGGTGCACACTCTTGCTGGTAAAGATGACCGGGTGATCCGCAGCGGGCGTCGTCTGCAGCCTCACAGCGGCAGGGCAGGGCTGACTGTCTGGTAAGCTCGCCGACAGACTCTGGTACAATTAAACAAGACGGAAGTTTAGCTTTCGACCTGCAAAAACTGCTTCTTTTTTTTTTATTTATCGACTTGAAGTTATTTTGCCAAGTATGTTCACCGACTGTCTCCCTCTGCTTGTCAGTACTGCTGGCTGAGATGGACAGGCATGATACTGGGTGTGAACATGCAGCATTATGGGTCACAAAAAAAAAAAAAAAAAAAGTACAGGCCGGATTTTGCCACTATGCAGTTGCCACGTGCTATAATAGAAAACAGGTCGAAATTATGCTTTTTACTGCGAGGTCTGTTGATAATTGAGCAATCCCGTCGCATCATTACAGGAAAAATATTCTTGTTAAGTGTTTCGAACACAATTGGATTTATTTCATTAAGTCTGAGATGGCAACAGATTCTCCTATTTCATATCCAAATTTTGACATATCAGCAACACTCTAAAAACTAACCTTTAAGGTGAAAGGAATAAAAATGGACAAATTCTTATTTTTTTTTATTTTATTTTGGGTGAACTGATCCTTGAACTAGCCAGTGATACAAGGGTATAGTGCTTAATTATTTGAAAAATGACTGGACCAGACCGGTGTTTCTTGTACGTACCTCCTGGGTGTCTAGAAGGTGATTGGCCGGGAGCTGGGAGTACATTTTGCGTTCAAACACGTCCCGAACAGCAGCTCTACTGATACGCTCCTCCGCTTTGCTGCCGCCAACCACGCGCTGGTTAGAGTGGGTGTACACCACCTCCTGTACGTCTCCTTTAAAGAAAAATACACATCATGAACGTTGAAATTAAGCTCTTTGCGGATGATTACCATATTACAATAAGTACTGAATCAAACCTAGCACGCTGTCGATGGTTCCGCTCTTTTTTTTGGACGCCGGGGACGTCTGACTTTTCAGACTTGTAAATGAAACTGCTTTTGCCGCTCCTGCATGTCTCGCCGTTGTGCGAGTTGCAGCTCTCTGCCCGTGTTTTGTCACTTCAACTCTGGATCTTTCCGTCTGTGGAGTCGTGTGTTCATCTTCTGAAGATGTGAGGGCCTTGATGTCCTCTGTGTATTTGGATCTTGCTTTGTCCCTTGCACTCACACTTTGCCTCTTTCTGTTTTGGTCTAGCCTTCCTCTGTCTCCTTCTCTTTCATGTGAATTTGGAGCATCCTTCTTGGAGCACGTCTTTGCCTCCAGGTCAAAATCCTCAGATTCATCCGAGTAACCCTCAAATCGTTGCACTTTGGGAACTGTAGTTTTGAGTTTATTAGCTTTCTTTTTGTCTGGTGAGGAGTTTTCATTGCTCTCCTCGCCCACTGCAATTTTTTCATTGATTCTCCGTTTCAGACCCTGTCCCCTTCTTACAGCATTATCCCCCTTTGTTAATGGAGAAACTTTGTCATGTCTCCCCCCATCCGAACCGCTGGACGTGTCCCAGCTTTTTGTTCCCAATTTAGGGGGACCGATGGCAACATTTCCTGTATTAAAGCTCTTGCAGTTGCCAGTGGAGACATCCTCCCTCTTCTGATCCTCACCATCTTCTTCAAAGGGGCTAATTTCGACACCCGAACGACTGTCCCCTTCTCCTGAATCTGGTCTTTCTTTGTCCCTTTCGAGGAGTCGGGAGAAACCATGCTGGAAGAGACTCATTCGACCAGGACCGGTGGTAGCATTCCCACTCCGGTTGCCACCGTCCGCACTGAGGTTTGAGGCCTTTCTCTTCAGCCGCTGCTCGTGTTCATCCTCGTCACTCCCACTGCTGAAGTCCAGGACCCCTCCGGGGACCTTTGATGCATCTCTGTTCTCCTTGGCTGGTTTATCATTTGGTACAGGGCCATCTGTATGTGAAGAATCTCCGGGTTCCTTAAATTAAAACAGTAGACACCAACAGCTCAATAAAAGTACAGACAGACTGACAAAATAAGTAGTACAAGTGTTACGAGAACAAGAAATTGATATGAAAATGAAAGTAAACCATACATCCACTGTGTGGGAGAGATTTAGCTGAAACAAAATGCACCAAAAAGGCTACAAGTTCTTCACTTTTCTTGCTTATGCCATCATTCATTGGACCAGCCCATAAGACATTTCATTGTAAAATACAAAACAGATGTTTTCTAACAATAACTCATAATAACAGTCAATGTGACATGTGCCCTCCATCATGATGTAATAGGAAGAGAATAAAAGAGTCATAACATTTCCCAGAGTTATGTGATTGGGCTTTGGATTGGCCACCAACAGTGATTCTAATTTCTCATAATTACATGACTCTTCCTGTAGAACTTGCGTGCGTCTACGCCTACAAGCCTCGAGGCTCTTTCAGCGCGTGTTAAAGCACCCCAGTGTATTCTGTGTTTTTGCAGGACTCTGAATGGTCTCAGTGGAGCTGATATAAAAAAAAAAGGACAGTGTGCTGCTTCATGCAAGTCTGTCTGGGAAAAGCGTGATACAGGGTATCATTGTGTAAATAAATAGCTGAAACATAGAAGATAGACTTAAGCGGGGTCTGCTCCTTCCTTTAAGACAAGAAAGTAATAACATCCAGCTGCTCCAAACGGCATCAGAAGGACAGTCAGACCAAGAGAACCTCATCCTTCGGTGTCACTACAATACAAAGAATTGTGGGTGAAATATTTCCTGTGAGCCAAGGCCTTCAAGTGGTACTCCACTCACGATCTACTGCTCTTTATTTATTTTTGTTTTATGTTCTACATACTTATGGCCAGAGCACTGGGGAAGTTGCAGTAAAAAGTTTGCAATTTTCACACGGTCAGATCACGGGATGCGGTCGACTTCAGTGAGATTGCGCGAGTTGGTTCACTGACAGACAGGAAGGTCCCTGTCTGAGGTATGCCCTCTTTCACATGGGAATGAGAGGATGAGAAGGCCGCTTGGGAAGGAAGACGGGAGGGAGAGATGGAAAAGATGAGTGCCCTGTGTTCTGGGTCTCTGAGAACGGCGGCGCTACTCACGCTAATTCCCTTCACCTCCTCCTCCTCCTCCTCGCCTCTGTGTGTGCTCGTTGTTATCACGCCGGCCTCCACTTGTCCTTCTCGCTGACAGGAAGAGACACATTTTCATCAAAACATACACATGTAATCAGACAAAATCGACTTTGCGTCATCCCGATCATCAACAAAAGATGACTTTTTAATTTCAAAAACATTGAGTGTGTTTATACAGGCGCTGAGGATCGTGGTTACGATTCAAGTTTTTTTTTTTGTTGCCGTAACCCAATTTTGTGTTTGGGCATTTAAATATGATATCTTGATTTCAGAAACCAGCATAAGCAATTATCTCCGTTGTGAGAAACACAGAGATGCTAGCTGGAGTACTCCAGAAGAAAATGGGACCCTCCGGCATGTATACATCTTATCCAGGTGTCTGAATGCTGCCAACTACCTGCTCAGGTAAAAAGCCTCTAGCTCTGGCAGCACTGAACGAACACAATTTGTCTTATTAGCACTAGTTGACGTGCTGAGGAATTTAAGTGTGTAGATAACAGATTGCAAGAGTCTTGTTTCATACATGTACATTAGAGCAAGTAAGCCGCAGTCCAATTAATACAAGGTTAACAGTTACAGGAAAGTAGATTCATTAATACAAAAAAAAAATGCTGCTTTGTGTTTGTAAACACTACAGGCGTCTGCACAAAGAGCATACAGTATTCAGTACCCGGGATCTTTGTGTTTCTCGGGCGTGTGGGGATATGCAGAACGAGATCTCTCTTTGGTCTACGTAAACGTCACATCCTGAATATTATCAAAACCAGGATAGACCTCGCAACAGCGATACTCATGTCCAGACGAACACGCGGAAATGAGTCAGTGGGACGAGGTGAGTCCAGGCAGTACGCTACAAGTAGGACACGTCATCAGTCAAACAGTAAAAGACGTGTTGGCTATCGAACCTCCAGAATCTTGCGGGTGAGACATGTCCCTTGGGTCTGCAGCCTGAAGAGGTTTTTGATCCCAAACAGTTCCCCCTTATGGACGCCATGCACCGCCTCAAAATACCGCCGGGCGCTCTCCTTGCCAACAACTGAGCACTGCAATTGCTGCAACATAAGAGGGAATATATGGAAAGACAGTTAACAAAAAATATCAAATTAGGGCAATGAAATAAATGTTTTGTTGAAAATACATGTCATACATTTGTGAAATGCTACCATGTGGAGTCAGGCTTATGTTTATTTGATGGAGACAGATATTTGTAAAAATACACAGATGATCCAATATTTGGCTTCATATGGTGCTTTAATGAGGGATTTACAAAAACAATATTGATCTTTTTTTTTTTTTTTTTTTTTTTTATCATTAGCATTATGTCTACTGGTTTAATTTAAGAAATTACAGAACTAGTGACTGAATGCAGCAGATACCGTTCAGCAAAAACACTTCTGGGATCACACTGTCACTCCGTGGTCGTGATCGTCTGGTACCTGTTTGTAAACCTGTCTGAGGTAGATAACCTCTTCTACAGTCCCCAGTGAGATCAGCCGGAGAACAGTCACATCCCTGCACTGGCCAATACGATACGCCCTGAGGACACACACACACACACACACACACACACACACACACACACACATTCACATCTAGATTGTATGCAACAATTAGCAATCAACAGATTATTGTTCCGTTGTCGAAGAAAGCAACAACAAAATGCTGCAAGGTACAACTTGTAAAAGCTGTGACGTGGCGCACAACCCACCTATCAATAGCCTGAAGGTCGTTGGCTGGATTCCAGTTGGGGTCGAACAGCACCACCACATTAGCACCTACAAAGTTAAGACCAAGACCACCTGCCCTAATAGAAGAGACACGTATAATTAGATTTTAAAAATATGTAAAAAAATTACTGGAAAAAAAAAAAGCCTAAATAAAAATGTAGCGCGCGCGCGCACACACACACACACACACACACACACACACACACACACACACACACACACACACACACACACAGTGTTAAATGTTCCCAAACTGCCCATATTGTTTTCATATTTCCTTTAGCATTTTTATATTGCTATTTAACATTGCTAATTTAAGACAGTTGTGAATTATCCTATAAATGCAATGTGGTTGTTCTCTGTGTTTGTAAAGTACATCGATGGTGATTTTTGCAGCTCAAGTAAAATATGTCTTTATTATCTAAATTTTGTGCATATATGGAGACACTACTTGCCTTATTTATTAACAAGAGCCTACATTTTGTTTTATCATTGTTACTTTTTTCCACTTACATGGTGGAAACCAGGCAGAGGTTGACGTGAGAGGAGCTGTTGAAGTCTTTGACGATCTGGACTCTCTCTTTGGATTTGGTGGCTCCGTCTAGCCTGCTGAAGTCCAGACCCTCTGCCATGCAGTAGCTCTCCAGCACATCTAACAGCTGACAGGTACAACACACATGAAGCCGCTGCATAGTATTCAAAGCACATTAATTAGCCGTTTAAAAGCTGCTTTTGCCAATTTCTGAAGGTCATGAAAATACGACCTCAGCCACAAATATGATCATACTGTATTATGTGACAGAAACCATTAGACTCTGCAGCATCTACTTACCTATAACACTTTAACTGCTCTCACTTATTAAAACCTAAGGCTTCTCTATTAATCTGAAGCATGTCACGAGAAAAGAAAGTGCCCTCGGACTAGTTTTTTTTTGTAAAGAAGTGATATGCTCTAACAACAGTGGCACCAGGATTAAAAAGGATGTACTCAAGGCTGCTTCTAAATAAATGTGCCTTATTGTAAAAGTATGACATCATCTAAAAACCCTGTTTAGCATTAAATTATTTTCCTGCAGTATCACACAACATCTATACATCGTATATCTGTAATCACATGGGCAAAGTCACTGACATAGAAAAAAATGGAATAACTGATAACCCACAAGCACAGCTCTCACCTTAGTAGAGAGAGAAAAAATAAGCATTTTATCTCTCCTTTGAAGATAATATTTGAACAACTTCTGCAAAACCTAAAACAAAAAAGATAAGCATGTTAACCACCACTCAAACAGCCTGTGAAGAAAAGATGACTGAGTCCTTGCCTCTGTGCTGTACCTTCATTTTCCCACTGTACATGGGGTCTGACAGGGCTTCAAATGCTTCATTTTTGCACCTCTGGACAAAGTTTGGAAACGTCTGGAATATTTTGGCACAAATGGCACTTACGTACTTTTTCTAGAAGAAACACATGAGTCTTCTTAGTCTGAAGAATCTGTCCAGCAGAAAGCTCTAATACTCTAGTATACTGAAGCAGATACAGGGTGACATGATTCTACCTGCTTCTTGCTGGTGCCTGCAGTAGACTGAAGCAGTGCTGCATGGTTGGCAACCTTCCTCAGTATGGCCAGATAACTAAAGTACAGCTCCTTCATAGTAACACCTTCAGAGTTTGTCTGCAATGGAAAAAAAAAATGTTTTTTATTACTAACCAGACTAATTCCAAATTCCTTTCAACCACATACATGCGAGATTTATTTCTGCGTTTTAAAGGATAAATCAGCCGGTGTATTATAGCAGGTTCTAAAGCAGGAGTTAATTAGACAAGCAAAGACACTTGAACCGTATTTTGAATGTGTACTAAAGCACAAGTACAATGCAGAAATACAAGACTTTACTTCAACACCTTGGAGAGGGACCAAGTATGCACGCAGTGTACATGTGTGTGTAATAAATTGTTTGTTGATAAATTATATTTTTTTAAATTCAGAAATTTCTTGGAACACCACATTTGGTGGCCAATGTGATCCTGTTATCTGCAGTGTTGCTTAGGTTCAGGTATGAAGAGTGAGTGTTCGGGTAAGAATATAAGGGCAGGTCACCGAATCTGCTGGGCCACTAAATACGGAGAATCCCTGGGGGCTCCACGTAGGGCTGATGACCCCACTGCACAGGGGAATTGTTACAAATCACTCGAATAGTAGCTCGGTTTCTGCACATGCAGTCAGCGGCAGTATTATAAAATGCAGAATTTAACCGCATAATCTCTGCCAGCATAGGGGCGTGATAGGGGCAGGACAAATCAGAGAACGGCACGTTGTGATTCATTAGAGCCAATCAGAGAGCGAACGCGGGTGTCTGCGTCATCGTCTCGGTTTACTCCCATCCAGCCTGAAATGCAACCCTGAAGTTTTCAAACTAAAATGGGGGTCAGTAGCATTTTCAAACGTTTTTTTTTTGTTGTTTTTTTTTCCCCAAATGCACAAACGTATTAGTGGGGATGTGGTCGTACATTAAATATTTTACAGTGTTAAAAAAAAAAAAACAGCGCAAAGTAAAACACCTTGTTTCACCCGCATCCCCCGAAGCTTTACAGGGGACCTCTAGATCAAGTTTCGCTCTCTACATCACTAAACATACAAGGGCACACAATGGTAAAAGGGATGAACTAACTTTATAGCAGCAGCTTCTGCGAGTGCGTCCGCTTTGACAGTCACATTTCTCTGAAGACCTCAGCAGCAACGTCACATCCTCACAGTCCAGCACGGTCTGATACACAGTCTGCTGAAAGTCTGTCAGAGAGCAATACACCACCTCGGGAAAAAAAACAAACAAAAAAACACAACAGAATCTCTTTACAGGATGTTTTGACGACGTCACAAACATTTGTCTGAGTGTTTGGCTAATGGCACATTGTAGATGGTGAATTCTAAGTTTCCAGAGAAGAGAAATCCATTAAAAATGATGAAGTCTTACTCTGTCATCCTTCTTCGGCAGTTGTTCTTTGATGAGAGCTTTAGTCCTTCTGAAGAACCATTTGGAAATCTTCCTCACCAGGGTTCTGACAGTCTTCCTCCCTGTAGCGAGGGCACGTTTGGTTGCGCTGTGCCTCTGCGCTTGCTCAATGGGATCTGAGAACTTGTTCTTGAAATGTCCTAAGCTTCCAAGACAACCTGGTACGGCCCTAAACAGAATTTTAAAAAAGTTTTTTTTTTTCTTTTTAGCTGAGCTGCAAATTGTACTGGGAGGGAAATGGACTGAAATGTGATTGTAAATATGCAAATGTTTTGTGACATTAAAAGTCTTTTAACCCACCAATCCATAACACACCACAGCTCCTCAAGGTTGTTCTGTAAGATCGTGCCAGTGAGACCAATTCTGACCTGATGGGGGGAAAAAAAAAAAAAAAGAGAGCAAATTTAACGTCAAAATCATGGCCCATATGCAGAGAGAAGCTCACTTATTATTTTAGCTGCCCAACACAATGGTGGTTGTATCCAGCATATTTTCAACGAGGGCATTGGTCTTAACATTTTATAAAAGCTTTACGCTATCAGCACTCATCACCATCAGTTAATCTGTACTCATTAGTAGCTACACACTAGTAACAGTATTCTGAAATAACAACACAAATATTGAGCTCTCTCACCTTACATCTCAGCTCCTTCATGGCCTGAGTGATCTGAGAGTTTGGATTTTTGATCTTGTGGGCCTCATCCACAACCACAGCAGACCAGTCTATCCTGCAGGGAGGGCACAGCTATATTTAGTGCTTGAATATCAAAAACATTCAAGCAGTAACCAAAAAAAACGACATAACCTAAGAAATAAATACCAGGTGTGATTTAAAAACCTGTTGTTGGACGCCAAATTTGATGTGCACTCTCTGCTGGAGTTTCAGGTCCATGGTGAAATTACAAATGCACACGTCGTAAAAACGTGCATCACACAGGTGCTGCTGTTGATGAAGCGATGTGACTTGAAAGACTTGCAAAAGTTATTGCTCCCCCCCCCCCCCGCACATCACCGTGCCGTGCTCTGCTCGTACACAACAGGAATAGTCCCGGAACTTTTTCATCACACCTCGTAAAATATACAGTATAAAGAAAGCATTTTGTTTATGGCATTTTCTGTGTGTTTGAGCGTGGTTCTTACTTATTAAACTGATCCAGACGAAGGCGAAGAGTCTCATAGGTGGTGAGAGCGATCTCAATGCGTCCCTTCTTGATGCGTGCCAGCTCCTCCTCTTTCCTCAGCCCGTGGACCACCACACACTGGAAGTGGCCCCATGTGTCCAGTTCATCTTTCCAGTTGTAAAGCACCGACAGTGGGGCCACAATGAGAAACACCTGGACCGGATCACAGAAACACCCAAATCATCCCGGTGGAAAAAGCAATACGATCACTTGCTGCGCATGATCAAATGCATCTAGTATTTGAAAATATGATACCGGGCATGTCTTTATGTGCAAGAGGCATATTTCAGTACCCACTTTGCTGGGAGTACTTTGTTTGGAGGGCGTCTGACTCTGCAGAAACTGAGGCCTGTTGTTCTTGATGTCCTCCCATGTTCCCGTTTTGTGCAGCACCGCCGCAAGAAAACCAATGACCTGCGGTGAGTACAAAGAGGTGTAAAGAAAGAGAGCAGGAGAGTCATGTGAAGTCATATGCAAAGCAAATACAGATATTTTCTGAAAATACTTGTGCAGCTAATGTGCTTTGTACCTGCACAGTTTTTCCCAGCCCCATGTCGTCTCCCAGGACACAACCTCTGGAACAGATGTAGTTGTTGTAAATGAACCTGATGCCTTCCCTCTGATAACCCCGCAGGTATCTGTTGATGGTGAACGGGACTCTGTCTTCATCAGCATCGCTCAGCTCTAAGGGCACGCAGAGTCCGGGGTCTGTGACGCTGCTGGGAAACGAAGGTTTCTCCCGAGAGAAGTGAGTCGAGCTCGGTCTCGTGAGTCTCCCAACAGGCGTGGCGCGCCCCTCTTGTTCTTCCTCTTCCACGTCTTTATTTTCAGCGAACGTGACCCGCGCTGCGGTGGAGGTCAGTCTCTGGACTCTGGCTTCTCTCGGGGCACCATCTCTCGGGGCACCATCTCTCGGGTTCGGAGCCAGACAGCTGTCACCTTCACGCCATGCTGCTGCGAAATAATGTTGACATCGTATTAATCTACCGTTCTTTGCAACATACAGCTTCTTAAAAGACAAAATAACACTTGTGTCACCAAAGGAGGACGGATGAGATGTAATGAGGACGCACCAGAGAGTTTCATAGAGTTTGAGTGCAAATATATGACAAAAATCCTGACAGAAAATAGAAAAAGGAAATACACATCTTTAGATAAGGGGACATTTACACCCTATTGTACTCTAAATAAAACCCAAATACATGTAATCGTTGCAGAAAGAGAGCTTGGCGATGTGATGCCAAGCAGTGAGCAAGGCTAAACAGTATCTAGCTTCAGTAGCTTTACATGACGTTAAAGTTTGTAAAAGAGAGACCAAAAGAGCAGTAGCAATTATTAAACATGTCTTACGAACCTTTATCAAATGCAGAAGTTGAAGCCATCAGGACACCTGAGGTTTCCTCTCTGCTCTTCCTCCCGTGGAGGGGAACAGTCACCGTAGCTTGTGGCTAGCTGGGTTAGCTTAGCTACCAGTTACGACAAAAAAAGGAAACCGGTCCAGTTCAACCGGAGCAGCAAAAAAAAAAACTCAGCTGTTTAAGTCACGTTAAGTCACATCATGTTGAGTAAGACGCTCATACGTTGTCCTCCTGTAGTGTTCAGTTACCGGAGGGACAAGACACTGCAGGACCAGCGGCGACTCCAATGCAGCTTGCTCATTGTTGACCTAGCTTCGCACCCAGAACCGCACTTTCGATCAATTTCACCGATTCAAAAGATAGTTTTTAATTATTTCTGTCAGGGTCACAAATGACGTTAAGACATATTTTTAAACAACAGCTGACTAGATGTGTGGGTCTTTTTTTTTTTTTTTGTCCCCTCATACAAACGCCTCGACTGTGTTGAAAGTGCTGTGCACAATCTGTCGCATCGATAGAATAAAATACAATACAATACAATAAAATAAACCATAGACTGGATAGAATAAAATAAGAATATATATGTCGTTTTTTAATTTAATAAAAAAAAAAAAAAAAAAAAATATTTAAAATTGAATAATATATGATCAGTGCTCACTGTGAAATATATGAAACCAAATGGTTCAGCATTAATCAATTAATGTCATATAGCCCAGAATTTGTTATAAAAAAAACAACAACAATGAAAAATAAAAATGAAAATAAAATAAAATGGTTCACTAGTTTTTGAGGTACTAGACTCAGGTTTTCTCTGTTTCTTGAGCCGTTGATGTAATCATGACTCTGTTGGAGTCTACTAGCTATCTGTCCTTGTTCTTTTTGTCGTGGTCGATAGCTCTTCATGACCCTGACTCTACTTTGAGGTCATTGTCTCATGCTGCTGAATAAATTTGGGACTGATTAGATGCCTTGTTGCGTAATAATCTAAACATCACAACATTCTCAAATGTAAGCTATTTGGCTATTTTTATGCTCTTTTATATCATTTTTACACCTTCAAATAGTTTGTATTATTTCGATTTTTTTTATTTATTTATTTATTTTTTTTTTTTTTTTTAAATTTATTATATAACACTTCACTCTTTTGTTTATTCCCTAGTAGCTTCTGGCATAGTCTTGTCACACACACACAAAAAAAAAATCCCATCTTACTAGAGGACTTTTTGAACTTTGAGTGTGTAAATATAATATCAGTGACTTTATGCACGATTCGCATTCACAGCCGCTGTTATTAAACCTGTAATGTGATTTTATCAAGACAACCTAATAACAAGAGTGATTTAAATACTTGGTTAATGTATTTACCCAGAAACCTAGAGAAGTTTAAAAATATCTCTCTATGAGGTTGGTGTAAAACTGTAGAGTGCAGATGCCACCAGAGCACTGACACCGAGGACATTCTTACAGAGGAGACAACAACATCGTTTTATCAGTCTGCGTTGCTCAACATTCACAAAAATAACAAACACAAGTCTGCCCTAACATTTTATCTGCAGAGGCCCGGTAAAACATCCGCAAATCTGTATCTGTCTGGGGTTGATATGATGGCAATCAATAGGCTCACTTCAAGGTTGTCTGTTGCTATGCAGAACAGACTTGTAAACACACAGCAACATTGTCTCAGTTCTCCATCCCCGATTTGACTTTCCCTAAACGTTGGCCTTGGAGCTCCAGATGAGGCACGACTAGGTCCGCTTCTCGCCATGGTACACTGCCATACAAAAATGGTACTTTTTGTTCCTGCTTTCTCAACACTGGGAATTTATTGGGCAGCTGCCGCAGATGTTCTCATAAAGAAAGCCCAAACACTGATGTCAAACGGTTTACATACTGCAATAGATCTCACACACACTTGTTCTCTCACTGAACCACAAGGGCCTTTTCTGGCCTCATTTACAATATATTACCACTCAAGCAGATAGAGTTGGGATAAATAGATCATTGGCTACAGATAAGAAGTTCTCATCAATGGCCATTTAAAAGATGTCTGGTTGACTTTGTTGAGTGACAACTTCAAGTGGGACTGTGATGTGCTTTCTAATTTCTGAAATGAACTGTTTCAAACTCTTTTCTGAAATTGCACAAAAAGTAATATATACCATTTTGTGAAATCATTTTATTAAAAAACCTGCTTCAGAGCCAGAAATGAACTAAAACTGTTTATCTAAATCTATGACCGTTTGGCACTTTGTTTCAAGTCTTGAATCTTTAATCCTTGACGGCGTGAGCAACCTTTCACACAGAAAAATGTGCAATTACCTAATGCTATACTATACAAATTTCCACCACTGGTACTAAGTAATGGTCGTGTACATAACATCGCAACTGTATGTCGTTGTGTTGTTTTAGGAGGTGCCTCTTTAAGTAGGATCATTTCTGCGACATTTTAATCTCCAAATACTGAAATTTTAACATTTTATCATTTATTCTGATCAGGTCAGGAGGGTGCACTGTCTTGCATCCCCGCTGAAATTTCTCCACTGGCTTTCCTGAACCTGGACTGACTTAAGAAAACGTATTTCTCAAGACGAGGTGTTTCCCGCAACTATAGCTTTCATCTCAACAAGATTAATTAGGCTGAATTGAGGTTTGATTTGAATGGAATATAGAAGTGAACCAGGCATTTCCTTAACTTCTGTTGTTGGTCATAATCAGTGGTTGGAGAGAAAGACCTGAATGGAAGTCCTATCCTATTCTCAAGAGCTTCGGAAACTCTCCTGTGCCCCACCACCTCTCTCTCATGAGTCAGAGGGTCCACCGTGGGCCAAAAGCAATGACTACCGTGCCAAAAATGACAGTTTCAGCTTCATAAGCATTGATTGCGCAGATGGAAAACGAGGTTGATAATTCATACTTTTCTTTTTTTCTCATTTGTCTTCCTCTCTTACCCGTTCACTTGCTAAATTCATCTGCTGAATACATTGAGTGTGTGAGCGTGTTTTCAGCAACAACAAAAAAACGGAAAGCATTTGGATTAATATGGCATGCATGTCTAAAATCAACATATCCCACATCATTTTTATTCTAGAACACCAAATTATACCAACTAGGATGTTTGGCTACTTTTTCTTCTCCTCATCTCTTGCCACCGAACATTAAATTAAATACATATAAAAGGGATGATTATGAAAACTGATTTACGGAGGAAGTAATGTGGAATTTTCAATGCACTTTCTCTGTATTTGACCATTCATGCTAACACGGTTTGATATTAATGGCATTCATATCCTTTTTTTTTTAAATAAGTTCAGTTAATAATATCAAATGTATCCCTGACTTGTTAACATGACAACATCTTTAGAGATTGGACTGGTCTAAATCCCCAGCACAGTCTAAGTAAGACTGACACTCACATATTTCTTTTGTTTTCCATGTACCACAGCGTCTCAGGGACTCTTTGGCACGTGCCGCCATCTTGTCATCGTCTTATTTATCACTCTAAAAGTAAGGGCTCGTCACTGAATAGGGTCTATTCAGCAAGGCAGGAGACAAAAGTGCTGCAATTCTTTGTGATAAAGTTGTACAAACATTGAATCTCTTCCAAGCTGCCTTGAACATGATCCAATTTGTCTCATCCCCAAACCTCCAGCTCTCATACTCTCTCTCCTCCAAGGACTGATGATTGAATTCTCTCTAAATGCCACTGAGCTGAGAGACCAACAGCCGTAAGCACTAAAATGACAGAAGGTGGATATTAGAAACCAACTTTTCGTCATTTTTAATTTCGGTCACTAATGCTACTGTAACTTTCACCTAATGGGGAATCCTTCCGTTGCCGTTGGGGCCTCAGACGGCCGTGATGACACAACTGATTCTGCTCAGCGAGTTGATTTACAACGTAGAAGCCTCTGATGACCCGAATTTGATGGCTTGTCCCTTTTGTCCTGCAGTGAGATGGAAAACTCTGCAGAACAACATATTTACGATCAAACTGCCTCTCATTACACTGCAACCCCATAGAGGAGCCTTTTGTTTGTCCACTTTGGCTGCTCTAAGCACATCAACCAGCAAGTATAACTGACTGTGGCGTCTGTGTGTGCATGGGTATACAATGTGTGCATCCTTCTGTTGTATAGGTTGTGTTCTTGCTATCAAAGGCTCCGCTGGGCCTTTAAAACAGCTGATTAGTTGCCTGACAACGAGGGTGTTAAACCTCAGGACAGAAATGCAACCGAAAGAGGGAAGAGTGTGTTTCACTCCATTCTGGCGTTCCTCCTGCCAGGCATGGTGGACAGGCACAAAGTGTTTGATCTTGGAATGAAATATCTGGCCACTAGACAATAATTCCCCCTCTTCCACTCTTCTGAACCACCCCTAACCCAACATGAACACCGACTGGGACTCAAAGAACTGCATGACTGCACGTCTCAACAATGAGGCCACACAAAAAGCACCAACTCAGCAGAACTGGATGTCCATTTCTCAGGCGTTTAAGCATGCAATTATGTTCCCCTCCACTCCCCAATTCACAATCAGGATCGGGGGAGTACAACGTGGTGTCTGTAGTAGCTCAGTTCCTACAAGGGGGACATGTGGAGACAAGGGTAAATTGCTGTCTTGTTTGGCAGGATTATCAATGTGCCTGGGTGGTTTCGAGATTGTATTTGACCCTATGAACTCATGCATAGGTGCTTTCACATGTAATATGCTTTGGGAAAAATACATAAACCAGCATGAAGCAGATAACAGTCTGATAGATGCCACATGATACTGAAGTGTATATTTTTTTTACCACTGGTATGCGTAACGCTCTTTTGTGTTCGTGTTTGCATATTTGTGTCAGTGTTTTATGTGATGTTAGTCGGTGGGGAGCAGTCATGCTGAGGGCTAGGCCGTGCGTCCATGCATGTAGCACACACACATTCACCATATGGGATCCAGAGGGGTTTGCAGGGCCAGGCCGGGCCACGCTTATGGACCATTTAGCACACATTGCTTTCTCCTTCATGGCTACACTGCCCTCCTCTTAATACAAAAGTTGGAGCTGGAAAACTTTACAGTGAGTCACAGAGCCATGCCCCATCAGGCACATAGGATCTAACTCACAGGACATACAAACCTGTATTTATTGGCATATTTGCAAATTTTTCCATTTTCCCTTATGTTAGCTCCTTGATACTGAAGGATATTGTCCATTTAAATCAGTCAGTGGCACTGCAGCATTTAGTGTAACTTTAGTGTAACTTCTCAAAGCAAATTAAATTATTATTTAATTTAATATGGTAAAATACAACCATGCATCCATTTAAAAGAAATATTGCTTCATTATAGCATTATGTAGTGATGTTGCACAATCATTTTATTCCATTTTCTTGCTGGATAACATACACTAAAACATTGTCTTACACTACTTTTGGAGACTTTCAGTTTCAGACTCTACACCTCAAATTACACCATAACTCCCTGATCTCTCTTTTCCATCAAGTTCCCCTTTCCTCTCTTCCTTTTTTGCTACTTCTCTCTATCTCCTCCCTGCCTTCATCCATCCCTCCCTCTCCCAGTGTGTCTGTGTGTGGTCTAGAGGCACTGTAAATCCTCAGCTCACACATGGTGCCACCCACCGCGATGCTCAGGCCTCCTTATCCACAGTGTCAGCTGCCATGTCAAACCAACCAGGTCAAGGCCATTTATGCCTTTATGCTTCCTCTTTAATGAACTCTTTCCACTTACATTAAAAGCCAGTATTTAATCACTTTGATAAGCAGAAACCGGTAACATCTGTGTACTCATCCATTGTGAATATGAATCTGGTTCTCTCTTCAAGAGGTTGCCAGTGTTGTACAAGTGTTTGCAAACTTTTATTGTCTGATGTACCCTCAGTCCTGACAGATGAGCTGAAGTTCCCCTTTAATTCAAATATGAATAGACTTCAGATTTTATACAACACTATTTTAAAAGTGGGTATTGTTACAATACTTTTTCTTTCATCCAATTGAATTAGTGTGGTCAAATTGGCATACCACCACTTGGAGTGGATGAGATTAGACGTAGCAGACTATTTCAATCTCTTAATTTTAGCAAGCAGTCTCAGCTTTTCATCATTTACTTTTAAGTATTTCAAGGGAGTATCCATACATGTAATCCTGCAGGGCAGAACTTTTGTCCCCCTTTTTCTTTTGTCTATGGAGCCAGAGGTTTTTTTTGGAGCTAACCTCCAGCAGTCCTTGGTGGTATTGCCGTTTAAGGCACTTCTGCATTGACCTGACTTTTCGGACCCGGAAGCTACGTCCACTTTTATATACAGACTTTAATCTTATCACATGGATATACAGTATTTTATATGGATTTTATTTCAAATCACAAGCCTGAAGCTGTGCCCTGTTGAAAATCACCCTGCCTTTGAAATTCCCCTGAAGCTTAGATATTGTTTCTTTATCTTCACTTTTCATCCTCAGCCACTGGAAGGAATCTTTTTGACAAATACTATATGATATGACTCACTCTTTTCTTTCTTTCTCGCAGCTTTAAGGACACATTGTGTTTGCACATTCTTTCTTTCACCTGGATCTTCCAAAACCGACTACTCTCAAAGCTATGTCATAAACACACACACACACACTGGTGACAGAGAGGGATTAATCTCATTCAGCTCTGAGGCCCTGGGAACAGCGGAGGCGTTGAAAAATAAAGCCTAAACTCCCCGTGTCTTGGCCTGGCTGGCTGGGTGGTCTCACAAGGCACAAATATCAGACTAAGTGACCATCCTCTCTACAGTTCACATCAGCATTTTCAAACAAACAGAGGATCAGAGCACACTGCTGAAATGGAGATAGAGACATGCAACAGTGGACAGACAACCTCCACTCTGCTTCGGTCAGGCTGGGCTGAGAGGAGATGAAATGTGGGACAAGAGGGAGTGACCTCTGAAGAAGAAGGAGCGATACTGAATGAGTGACCATATAAAACAGTGGGAATGAACTTAGAGGTAGGGAGGCAGGAAAAAGAAGAGAAGAAGAGGGAGTCCGGGAAAAGATCTTTGCACTGCTCTGTGTGTGGTCTGCAGACCTCCAGGCTTGTTCCGGGGTGAGAGCGTCCTTCCTGGGCTCAGAGAAGAAGGGGCAAAAATAAAGGAAGGAGAAGGAGAGAGGTCTTCACAATAAAGGGAATGTTTGCCTTTGCTTGTATATGAGCACGAATGAGTGAACTGGTCTTTTATGTGGAGTAAGCAAGCAAACATTGGCATGTTTGGCCTGCCATGGGGAGATTACTGTCTTATTTGCAAATATATTAGTTAGCCTGCCAAACAGTGTTCTTTTCACCAGGCAGTCACCCAGCAAGAACGGAGCCTTTTCTCTCTGACACATAGTTTCATAGGATTTTCAAAACACTTGTGCACCTGTGTGTACTCTAGTGTGTCGGCTTGGCAAAAGCAAAGACAAATGAAACAGCGTAGATTCTGTATATTGTAATATTGTTTATATTGGTTAGAAATATTCTGAATTAGGTACTATGTACTGTTATGGACATACTGTTATTCATATTAATGAAATATAAATATAAAAGATCATATTTTCTAAGGCTCGCTATTCATAATTCAGAAATGGTAACGTTTTGTTATTACAAACTATGGAAGGTACATTCCAACAATGTAACTTATTTATTATTCTGCAGGAATAATTACATCAATGTGATTGCTTTGTCACAGATTCATCTATCATAGAACCCACAAACTATGAATCATCTATCATTAACTACTGAACAGCAGAACAGCCGAAAGAAAATTGGGGAGTCAGCTTTTGTCAGCTATGCTCCATAGCTATGGAACAAACTACCTGCAGATATCAGGGAAGCTAGCTCAGTTAATACTTTTAAAAGAAAGCTCAAAACATATCTCTTTACTTTAGGCTTTAACTAGCTACTCTTGAAGCTCTCGCACTTGCCTGCACTTGAACTACCGCGCCTTTAAAATGAATATTGCTTACTTTATATTTTAACTCTATTTGTGTTTAATTTCATGCATTTTATCTGTTCTTATGCATTTCATCTGTTTTCATGCATTTGATCTGTTCTCATGCATTTGATCTGTTTTCATGCATTTTATCTGTTTTCATGCATTTTATCTGTTTTTATATATTTAATTTATTTTCTATATTTTTTAAATGTTCTTTTATATCTGTTTTTATGTCAAACACTGCATGGACTTCTATTGCTGTAAAGCACTTTGAGCTGCATTTCCTGTATGAAAGGTGCTAAAAAGTTTATTATTATTACCGATACCCATATGCTTAATTTTGAAACATTAATTTTAATTCTAGGCTTCATATAATCGAGATTCACTTAACGTAAAATTCAAAAGGTGCAAATGCAAGAATTTAATTAGTAGCCAAAGTTAAATAAACATCAGGAAGACGATTGATAGGGATGATCAGTATTGTGGTGTTACAACACCGCCACACACATCCTTGCAAATGCCCAAATCGAAACTGCGCAAACAAACAAAGTATGTAAACTAAATAAATGAATAACGTAAGAATGAATGACTTTTTTAATTTTCTATTTTAGGGTCATAAACATTTCTATGCACAGCCCACAAGGGCTTACAAGACCAGATGGTTAAATTTCCAAATAATATATTTTAGTGAAATTCCATAAGAAAGGCTGGGCAGTTAAACTTAAGTCTACATAAAAGCAACATTAAAAGGGTGGGTCATTAGATGTTTTGTTAATGCAAAACGCAGATGCACGTTAAATAACAGTTTGAATGTGACAAGCATAATGGCAGGGCAAGGATACAACAATTTCAGATACAAGCTTCTAACACTGAGAGTCGAACTGAGACCAGGGACAAGTGGCCTGTTTCAAGATGCTAAAAGTGTGATTTGCTCCTTTTTGATGAGCTACATTTATTGTAAACACACACACACACACACACACACACACCAAGGTCAATGCACAAATACACTACATATGTGTCTGCATGTTTATACGTGTGATGTATACAAGTCACAGAAACTCTGCACTTGTATACACAATATGTAAGACATGTTGGACAACCGAAGGATTTGGCATAGCAGTATGAGCACATTTGTATAAATGCATAGCACACTCACACATGAACAGAGTAGCTCACAAATCCAAACAGAATACATACGCCCATATACATCAAACAGACACATGCTTGTGCTCAATTAAAATCAACACTGACTGAGGCCTCAAACCCTGAACCCATTTTCAGAAATATTTGTGTTGGTCTTGAAGACTGCAAAGATTTGGAGTGAGGAGGTCTGGAGCTGAACAGACAGGGTTACATACAAGTCCACTCCGTGTGCCCCAAATACAGACCTTTCTTTAAATAAAGACTGATTGGACTCCATCAGTCATCTCTCAGGGCTGAAACACGGGTTTTTCCATAGAAACACACATGCACACAGTTACAACCATTCAGGGCCAGATTTGGGACCTACTATATATAAACTGCTGCAAAACTGACCATTGAGAAGATTATTAGGGCCCAAGCACCGATGGTGCGAAAGCCCTATTGTTCTTCAAGGAATTTTATTCCGCGTTATTAATATTTTCTGTAAACAACTGCATATTTGGAGGCTTTATTATATTCAAAAACTCATGAAAGTTGATACACGCGTATCAATTTTTATTTTATTTTAGTGGAGTCGTGAGTGGGTGTGGCCAAATGGCTCGCTAGCGCCCCCTAAAGAGATGCCCCGGCGGCTACATTTACCTACATGCACGAAATTCGGTGGACGTGTATCACACCGAGTTCCAACGCACCATTATGTCAACTCAACAGGAAGTCCGCCATTTTGAATTTAGTTACCATTTTTGGCGATTCACACATGTTGTACTTTAACGAACTCCGACTTGAAATTTAGTCTGTGCACTCTTAACATGTTTGGAATTAAAAGTTATCAAAAGAATTTGTTTTCGTCGATCGGTGTGCCCGTGGCTTGGCGGCCAAAAAGTGACCCAAAAGTCATAATACAGCATGTCGTCCAAAATGTGATAAAAAAAATTTAAAAAAAAATCATACCATACCATGTCATCCAAAAAGTGACCCAAAAATGATTTTTTTTTTTCTGCTCCGTGAAACACGTTCTCCGCCACGACTCCTTCTTCAGCGCTGAAGATAGTCAAGCGGTCGTTGACGCCGCTTCATAACTGGAAACGACCTCATGAAGACGTGGGTTCAAGCCGCTCAAGATAATCCACACGGTTCACGGAGGACAAGTCCTCTTGAGGGCAAGCCACATGGTTGATGTAGGGTGAGTCCCCCTCAGGGTAAGCCACACAGTTTCGGGTTTGCGTTGTAAATGCAGTCATAGTAATACCAAACCAAAGGTCAACAGCAATACAAAACAAAAATAAAAACCTAATACAAAAACTCAAACAAAAAAATAAAGGATGTGTCTAAATCCTCTTGGATTTCTGTCCGAAACTACCACAAACTATCCCCCAAAGTCCCATTAATACATTTCAATGCTATAGTATGACTTTTTTTTAATATTGCGGATGACATGCATGACACAGTGGTGCTGTGGTTAGAGCAGCGAGAAGTAACTGGGTTCGATTCCCACTTGAGACATGCATGTCAGTTCAGAAAAAGGCCATACTCCAAAAATTGATAAAAAAAAAAGTAATGTCGTCCAAAATATTTAAAAATAGTCATACTATATCATGTTGTCAAAAAAGTGATTAAAAAAAAAAGACAGCATGTCGTCGAAAAAGTGACCCAAATTTAATTTTTGTATATAGTATATAGTATAGCCAGGGCGATGAGGCTAAGTTTTATGTTTTGTCGTGACACAGGAAGTTGATGTTAAGGTCAAACGATGCTCCAAACCTCATGAAACTTGCATCAGGCACCAACTTTCATGAGTTTTTGATGTTAAAGCCGCCAAAAAAAGGCAATTTTTTTTAAAGAAGAATAAGGAATGAGATCAAGAAAAAAATTGGTCCTGCAAGCGGGAATATGCGGACCCTCGCGTGCTGCACGTCCAAGGGCCGCATATCACTGCTTGCAGTTTTAATTTATTGATTATTATTCATTCTTAGACTTATCCCAATGAGATGACTGACATGAATGTTTTGGTGACTACGACTTTATTTACAGTGTATTCAATGTTCATTAGCAACAGAGGGTGTTGGATGGTTGTGTTTTGTTTTACTTAGGGTTCTGTAGAACTGATTTAAATGCTGTATCCACACTGAAGTAATTTATATTTGATCTCTGATGTCAGTCTTGGTGATTTGTTATTTAGCATCTGTTTTAGGGCTTGACAGAGTTCATCTGTTGACAGTGTCACATCCAATGTATGAGCATCATACATTGTAGCTCCAGATAGTTCACAAATTAGAATATTTGTAATGGATCAGCTTCATCGTCAGAACAAAGAACATTTGAAATAAACTATTGTTAGTGCAGCACACGACCACATTAATCTGACATGCATGGAGAATCAGTTAGGATGAGGGCATCTGCAGCCAAACATTGATGTATGCTCGGAGTGTTTATTAAGTCAGGATTGTTTCTCAGAATTACACCATGTGTTGAGGTCATTATCCACAGCCCCAAACAGCCCTTAGTGCAAGCAGGATGTCCTGTCTGACAGCTAGAAAAAAATCAGTGTCATTAGTCACTCTGCCTCGGTGACACACAAAGTTGCAAAGACGCAGAAAAGCAAACACAAACCACAGGCAAAGACCCCAGACCCAAGTATAGCTGTAGACACATAAATATACACACAGTGTGTATGCACAGACATGCACAGATAGACATGCATTTCCTCCGCCCTTCACACAAAGCCAACTTTCTTTACAATAAACGTTCTTTATGTTTTTTCAATTCAAAACAGGTCTTCAGCCTTTCCTTCCGTCCACTGATTTTTGCACACACACAGACCTGAAAATGACACGTGTTACCCACAGCTGTGCACAAAATGGGTAGGAGACAATGAGGATAATTTTTGTTCTACACTTTTAGTCAGTTATCTGTTTGCTAAAAGAAGAAGAGAGCAACTGTTGGAAGGACATAAAGGGCATGGTGACAGTTAAGTGCTATGGCTGTGTATTATGTCACAAACATACACAAATACAAATGCGCACACAAGCACATGCACTTGTTAAAACACTCACTGGCATATTATGTGGCCCTTCAGGGCCTCATTTTAACTGCAGTAACCCGTGGAGATGTAGAGGCTGGTGACGGGTCAGTGACTTATCTGCATGGGTACTGTTGTTCACTCAACTGTCTCTTGGGTAACAATTCAGTTAAGGTACACCTGTCCAAACTAATGGAATCCGGTTTTACAAGCACTGCAAATAATGTTCAGTTTTGTTGAAACTTTGCCACACAGGTTTTGATTCAACTAAATTATCAGGTTGTTTTTTGTGGTCATCTCAGATAAGATAACTTTTATTGTAAATGGAATTGCTTGTAGAAATATGTCCAGAAAAACTGTCTCATAGAAATGACATTCATATACAACTAGTTTGCAACTGCAAACATGTTTTGGAGGAAACGTGATGCAGACCGGATTACATTTAAATTAACATAAGCAAGGACACCGTCCTCCCATAAAAATGAGACTCAATCGGTCATTTATGCGTTTGTTATGGTTGGGACAAATGTCCCTTTATGTTGGATGACTTTGTTCTAATGAAGAAATATTGTTCATTAACAGATTTGGTAAGTTCCAAATATCTTGATACTGAACAGTTACATGTTCAAAAAACAACACATTTGTTTTCTAACAAAGTATTTGATCTTGCAGGTCCTAATATTCTCTCAGTAAAAATATTCTTCTTATAGGTTATGATTAGGCACTTGCTGGACTTGGTTCAGGTTTTAGGGGGTTCGGAAAAAGTTTGCAGTGACTCATCACACATCAGGTTTATCACCATTTTACCAAAACCACAATTCCATACTTTAAATTTTAACTAAAGTG
Organism: Embiotoca jacksoni; assembly: GCF_022577435.1. NCBI lineage: Eukaryota > Metazoa > Chordata > Actinopteri > Embiotocidae > Embiotoca > Embiotoca jacksoni. The sequence goes on from NW_027185436.1 coordinate 8,822,650, forward strand.
CTTTTGTTGCCTAAATGTTACCACAGCAAGTAGCTTCTGAACATAATACAGCTTTAAATGACATTTGTCACCGCAGGGTAATTGGGAAAACAACTATGTAGCATGAATGTATTTTATGGAAGACAGGGTTGAACCATAATTTTTGTACTTGGTAAGAATGTGTGTTTGAGAACAATTAAAGTTGCAAGTTTCTCCCAAAATCTGCGATGCAGTAATTTAATTTGCAGTCTGCTCATGACTTAAAAATAGACAACATCACAGCTGTTTTACTTTTCTTTCACTGAAATCCTAACTGATGATTCTCGAGGTTATGTGATAGTAAACATGAAATATTGAAAAGGCAAGAAATGCATCAGTTACTGTAGGACAAGCTTTAATATCAGACTCACTGTGCTAAACGCCATTTGTCTCATTACATAGAGAGGGACATTGTTGTTTTATGAGGCTAGTTTGTAGCCAATGATGCATACAGGTGTGCCTGCATGGGAGACCTGTGCATGTGTTGCAAGGTCACATCGTTGTATTTAACCGCCCGTCTGTCTAACCACGACACATTTACTATTTACATCCAGCATGCAGGAATGTTTATGATACTCTGTTAAATATAATGATGGCTTGGTTTGTCTCTATGAATTAAGGCCTTCCCTATAAAAACAAAAAGAGGAGGCTCCCCTGGGGCATGTTTGGGGCTCTCCCCTTGCAGCACAATGGATTTTCCACACAGTTCAGGAGAGCTATAACTCTGTATACACACTGTGACTTCACAAGCTCTGCTAAATACAAGCCAGAGACCCAATCTGATATTCACTGGGATTTTTGTGCGGGTCGTTTCATTGCATTTCTGTTCTGTTTCATTTTGCTTTAAAGGGTGTTGCAATGTGTTTTTGTGCTACCATATCTCTGAAAATAATGGTAAAAAAACCCACAAACTGACTATTGTCTTGCATGATTAATGATACAAACATGCTACTGCAGAAGTATGCAAGAATGTAATTTCAAGAGCAGCATTTATCTCTACATATTCCCAGTATTAAAAAAAAAATAACGTCATCACCAATACCACTGACTGCAAATGTCATACTCCCTTTAAAATCACTGCAATTCAAAATACCTAATGAGGGCCAATCTTAAAAAAAGGAAGATCAATGTAAGAACAAACAATAATTCTCATATATTAATAACTAAACATACAAAATATTATAATGTAAGAATTATAACAAAAGGGTAAAGATTTGTAGCAGATTTGTAGTGGCAGTAGGCCAACAATATCTAACACTGTAAAGGTGCATGTCAGAAAGTACTGGAAGTGCGAAGGTTTTTTTTTTTAAATGCTGTGTAAACTTTTATCTCTGTTGTTCGCAGGTCTTAACAATGCAAGAAAGCTAGTTTGAATGTGCAGGCTCATATAAGCCTTTTTGAGAAGTTGTCCATTGTTCAGCTGTGCAGTGGATGTCTGTGATGCTGACGTTCCTTTGAAAAAGATATATAAACGTTTTATACCTCGAGAAAAGAGGTATAAAAAACAAAGGAGTGTTCTCTTGTCTACTGCAAAGGTTGTGTTTAATCCAAATGTCATTTCTTTTCAAATTTTAAATACATTTAACAGACTTTTTCTTTTTATCTCTTTAGACACAGTTATCTGCATCAATCAGCAACTATCACTTTGACCATTTTCTGCAAAGTGATTTTATATAAACCACAATAATGTACTCTAAATAGCATATTTGTCTCTGCTACTCTGAAAATCGATACTGCTGTTTAGGCGTTTGACATGAGAATAATGGTTAAACCACTGGGAAAACAAAAACCTGACACAAATATCTCAGACTGCAGGAAATAGAAAGCTATAATTCTATCTCAACTTAGTGCCACAGTCACTGCATTATTACACATGCACTGTATACCGTATAATATCAGTATTTTGACATGTGACAATGTTCTCTGTATGTGTGCATTGGTTCGTCAAAATGGCGGATGTTTTACATACCATCCATTTTGTTTTCTTCCTGTGGCATGCAACAAACAACTCAGGGGAAACAATGAGGCCTGCCGGGTCCCCCAATCAGAGCCCAGACCCAACTCGACCAGAGCCAGATGTGGCTCCTGAGATGTTGATTATGTTTGTCTTGTTTACAAATGCTGCTAAGAGCAGATTCCTCATTTTCTGCCCCCCACCCCCCCTGGATCTATATACACAGATTCTCATTCTGACATAAACTGCAAACAAAGAGGATTTTTGGTTCTGTCACATAAATGGCTTTGTTTGTCATAAAATGTCACTCAATGCTGTGGTTTATGGCATCTGTGCTGCAGTGAGTCCGGTCTTTTTACTCAGGAAAAAAATAGAACAGCAGACATGTTTGAGTGGCAATTAAAAGTATGGAAATGATGTTATTTCCCACCATGTCATATTTACTGACGAGGACTGAGATGACTTGATCTTTATTGATAAAAATCCAGCTGAACTTTCTGACAGTAGATCTAATATCTACACTCAGGTGTCCCTGTGTGTCGTATTTGGTGTGAAACCCAGTAATACCCTGAAGGTTATATAACTTTGGTTCTGGCCAACAGACTCAAAGTCATGACCACCTTGTGAAGAACAAAATAAACACTCTACATATTTCTTACAAAACATTGTGTTGCTCTGCTGGTTTGTGTCGTATACCGTTAGGCCCCCCCACTGTAGTCCGAATTGAGGTCAACCGATTTATCCCCTTTTGTCCCTCACAATCACACCGGCAGGAAATGACTTCACACACGTAGAATGGACCTACACCATCAGACAACAACCCCCTTCACCTAAGGTCAAAGATCAGTGTCCCCCAGTGTCATGGGGGGAGTCAGAGTGTGTGTGTTTGAAATGTGTGTGAGGTTAGTCTCTGATCAGTTGTCAGTGGTGGACGGTTTGAATGACTCATGTATTTGTGTGAGCATTTCTGTGGTATGTCAGGTATGTGCAACTGTGTGTGAGCGCAAATATGTTTTGTTTTCAAGTGTGTGTATGTGTGTGTGTCTCTGTCTTGTCTGTCCACTTAAGCAGGTGGGGACACACAAGTACACTTTTGATCATTGGTCTATGTCATGTGTGTGTGTGTCAGGCAGGCACCCGAATGTATAGGTTTTGTGTGTGTGTGTAATTTCTGCCCTCTGGATTTCCTTTAAAGTCATGCATGACCTCTTTTGGAATGGCCGCTCAAAACATTGACTGAGTGAGGCCACTCGCTTCCTTCAGGTGTCACTGATAGTTACTGGAAGAGTTCCTCTTCAGAGTGGATGTTCATTTCCCATCTCGTTGGGATGTTTGTGTGTGGAACTGGCTGCAGGTGAAGACTTGTTCAGCTTTGGAAATCCGAAAAAAGTGTCAATTCCCTATAATTAACTCAACATTATGCCAGAAATAACCTCCTAAGCAAATCAGCCAAGTCAATTGAGCAGTTTTGCATCTTGGTTTTTTTTTTTATTGTAATGTAAAATAGTAAAAAAAAAGAGAATTAAACTAAATCTTGCTTTGACCCACCTCACAACTAAGTCAGCAAGCACATCCTTTGTAGTCATTTACGCTGTGTGAAGTGAAGCCAAAGAAATGACAATGGTAACCAGTGGGTGCAACTTGGAAATAGTATCAGTCATTTTTAACATTATAGGATAAATTGGTAGCATCTCACCAATCCCCATTAAAAAAAAAAAATTGCTATTTAAGTCTTGATTACTAGCAATTACTGAAGACCTGCCCTGAAACACCCTTTAATTCAACAACAAAACCTCACAAAATTACTTTAAAATCATTCGTCACTAACAAATTAGTTAATCATGGTGTTTTTGTGATATCGTTTTTACATTTCTACCCCAACAAAGCCCACACAGCTACATTGAGAAACTAACATGTATACATATTGTAACATACTGTATGTACACATATTTCTGTTTAGTTTAGAGCTCCCTTCAGGCCGTTAACGAATGAGCTACATCCCCCGTATTTTTCTTGCTTTATTGAATGAGCACATCACCAGATTTCTGTCTTTTTCCAAATGACTTCATAATTGCAAACTAGTCCAGCTCATTATTGACAATATATTTTATGCCCAGATGCTCCTTTCACTGGACTTTTGTGTTTTTTAAGCCTGTTTACAGTGTAAAGCTCCGCAGTGTATGTCAGGATTAAAATGTCATGATGTGAGGACAGAGATGAATGCTACATCTGTGATTTGGCTGAAGCAACAAAACTAAACTTCATTTCTACACTCTCTGTCATCATGTCCCTCACCTGATTAAACCAAGAACAGCTTTCAGTCAGTCTGCCCTGCACTCAAAAGCAAGATGATTTTATGAAATGAGTCCCCTGTATACAAGTACATGTTGACTTTGTTTCAGATTGTTTGACATTTCTATGATAAACACCAGAATGGCGGTGAGATGACAGATGAATGTGTGTTTATCTGATGTCTACAGACCTAAACAATGTTGGTTTGGTGTGTAATATCAGCTCTGAAACAGACTTTAATTGTATCAGTTTTACCATTCCACCTTTAACTCATATTCAGTCTATTCTCATTATTTTTCTTGCATAATAAGAGATGTTTTCAGCAGACACACTGAACTACCTCAGAGTTTATTTCACCATCAAAATCCTAAACAAGACTAAAAGCGTTTAAGACTGAGCAGATGGATTTCTCTGAAGTTCCAGGATTTCAGAGCTAACACCTTCGAGACTGAGGACATTTAAGATGTCAGCAGCAGATTCTGTGTATACACAACAATCCCTGGCAGTCTACGGAAAGACAAAGCAATAATCAAAACACAGCCAATAAATCTTTCATACAGCTGTGTTTACATTCAACTATTCCATTTGGAAATGTCATATCAAACCCTCTTCTTCTCCTTATACTGACTTTCTGGCTGTTACCACTGTAATCCTCTTTTAATCTCACTTTATCACCATCACCTATTTACATACATGCACTCCTGGCTTGGAAACTGCAGCGTTATTCTCCTTCTGAGGATAAGAGAAACGCTGTCGCACATCATTGTGTAGCCTCCTTTAGCTGTTTAAAGTGTCGGGAGAAATTATGGTTGAATTTTCACCACTAACAATTTTGGCTGGACTGTGAGATAGTTACAGAGGAGAGTGCCCACATCTTGACCAACACGCATAAATTAGCAAGATTGTTAGCAGGTGGTAATTAGGCAACAGGGATTAGAGCTGCGAGATACAGGCTTGGGTAATTATGACAGCTATTTTCCCCTACTCAAGTCAGACCTCACAGTAAGTCCACCAGACATTGAACCAAAACAGCCCAGAGGTTTACAGACACAAATCAGAAATGCACACAGATACACACACAAAAATGCAGGTGTGATATCAATATGACAACGATTAGGCTGGAAGGTTTCATAATCCTCCACTCACACGTGTCCAGAGAAGCAACCATAAATTACCCTTTTCATCCTGCTCTTGCAATCACTGATAATGTCCCAGTTTGAATTGTGTTTGAGTTAATTGGCCACTTAAGCTATGACCTCATTGCTGTTGAGAAAACAAACAGATGATGACGGTGTTGATGCAGATGCAATGATTTGGCTGCAGGTGGTGTAAACATATATTCTATAGATCTGCACCACATTCAATCCGATTTCACACCACAAACTATTTTCCCAACCTCTTTATTATGTCTCTCTTCCACATATTTATTGCCCTTTTTCTTACATATACAGTACATAATGAGGGTATTATGAATATGCACAGCATTTGTGAAAATGAGCCTGAAACATAACTTAGAGAAGAGATGTGACTTTGAAAATCCTCCTGTTATATCTACATCTTTCAACCAGGGAGTAACAATTTATGAAAACTGATCCAAGGTCAGACATTTCAAGGCTGATGTGTCCTCTTTGTTATTTTTTTTTCCATGTGTTGATAAGGTCAAAACAATCCAGCATCACTGTGGTTGCAGTGAAGTGTATTTTCCAGCAGAAATATTGTAATTTTGTCCGAATGCCCAAATTCCAACACAACTGATGTAAATAGCATCATAATTAAAAGCTTAAAAATATATATATATATCCCAACCTCTGTAATGATAGTGTTTATGTCTGAGGAGCTTTCAATCACATTCTGTCAAACTCAATCCGTTGTGTATCGCTTCATCTGTGAATGAAAAACGGTGCTTTTTATTTGTCACGTTTTCTTCAATGTTTGACAACAGCTAGTTTCTAAGATCCTCTTCTTTGTCTTTTGATTCAAAATAAATCACATGGATTAAGTTTGATTTGAATGTGCACTTCATGTTCCAGACAAACTGAAAAAAAAAAAAAATCCCATAAACAGGTTTATAAGCCATTAGGCACATCTTTGAAAAGTGCTGGTATTCGAAATACTCCTAATTGCCATTTTATCCTCATTAATGCAAGTCTTAACTTGAAACATGTACCCATGAAAAGAAGCAGTCCCTGATACACTACAAACTATGGAATTGTTTGAATACATAAATAAGAAAGTTTTGAGTAATGATAAATTTGATTTCAGTCTTTAATATTGTGTGGGAGATATTTTGTAGATTCATTTAGGAACATGAAAGTATGCACCCATGCTCTGTGTCGTTGGAATCATTTGTCCTAATGAAGGTTGATGCTGCTTGTTTATGAGCCTGAATTCCATTGAGGAAGGCATCAGTTACCGAACAGGAGGTTTGAGTGAGTGAACAGAGGTCTGGACAGCTTACCTTTAAATGTGTCACTTTACAGTCAAAATGTGCAAAAGAGCAGATTTGTAACAAATATATTTGGTTGCAAATGTGTGTCTGAGTCAAAATTTCCTTTCTTTCTTCACACAATTTATAAAATGAATTTGTTGAGAAGCCAGCTCCATCTGTTTGACTGCTCTCTGCCTATTTTGGTCTGTCTCACTTTCCCCATCTTTCTTTGGAAACACAGCGTTGATATTGTATTATACTGCTTATTTGTTGAGGCTGTGTGTATACATTCAGCGCAGCACACGTTTCCTGTTAACATTGGAGGCTGAACTCACTTCCAAAAATTACAGCTTCTCAGGCCAGTTCTGCAGAACAGACCTCTGCCTTGTCTAAATATCTGCCAGCTCCAACATTGTCTGTCCCAGATCTCAAAGCAAATGTCGGCTAAACACAGAACTGGACTGCTTCACAGAGTCTAAACGAGACTAATACAGCTTAAAAGTTCTTAAATGCCCTCAAATCAGAACCAATATTCATCTAAAATCTAGTTTTGTGGTCACACACTTTCTGTCAGACACACTTAACAATTTATAGAATAAAACAGACACACACCATCTGAGAACCTGACAAATCTAATCCTTTAACTCTTGGAATAGAGCGTAAAACTTTGTGTACACCTACTTGCAATAAGTGATCATTTCTTTTCCATATCAGTATGACTGCAAAGAGTCATCTATTCAAGTATACAATGTTCAGAACCACAAGCAACACAAAATCAATTTGAAATATTTGAAATATTTAAATTAATCTGGCTTGCTTTTTTTTTTTTTTACTGGAGAGTTTACTTTTTCTGATGAAGTCAAACGGTTCATTTCTGTATCACGTTATGATGCATTGGGTCCACTTCTCTGCGCTGCTGCGAGATGGAGAACGGTGGAAATGGCCCTCTTGGATCCTCTCGGAGCCGCTCTGATTGTGCATACAAAGCCTTTCGGAAATTGGGAGAGGTAAACAGAGGCCAGGCAGTGCTGCAACCTGTCAAACACCCCGGTGTATGATTTAAGACAATCTTGAGCTCAAACATAAACATCCCAGCAGGCTCTCGCCGTGCACTCAGCCCTAACTGCTGCAGAGGCAGCCATGGTGGAGGAGGAGGGGATGGTGTTATGTCTTGGCAGAAATATTGGATATGGTACCTGTTTGGGGCTTTCAAGAGGGATACTACTGCGGAGGTAAACTGAGAGGAAGATTTTCTTGTGACTATACTGTATAAATGTGCAGCCTTACAGATAGAAACACATAAAGGATGATTCCTGTTTAATACAACTTGAGTCTTATTTTCATAGTTTGACAATCATTTGTGTTTCTTATGATAACATTGTATTCACGAAAGTAACTGTAGACATCTGGGACCATGGTGACATTGCTACAATAGAGGAGTTGTGGTCAGATGATCAGCCAAGCTGTAAACAAGCCAGATTCTCTTTACAATTTCATTGAGGTAAAGACAAAAGTCAACAACATTTCAGTCATGACAGACTAATTGAAAGAATGGCTTAAAGATTAATAAATACATTTATTTGACATAATGTGCTCAGAAAAAATTGAAGAGATAAGTCAGAAGTCTTCGGCAAGACATAATCCTTTTACAAGTGTAGTTGAGCAGGATTTTTTTCTGAATTGAGTATAGAAACTCAGTATCAGTCTTTCTTCCTTTAGCACCTTCAAAAGCCTTGATGAGAATATGGATGGATGTGAAGCAGGACTTCGGATGACCTCACTGGTCTAATACAAACTATAGAGGTGGAGGAGGAGGAAGTGGAGTTCATGAAAAACTCTGATTGGGTGAAGTGTGAGATTGTTAAAACTCTCAGTCAGCTGACTGACATCGAAGTACTCTGAATAAATTAAAGGAAGTTTGTTTCATTTAAGTTCAGTCAGTCAAAGTTAAACCAGAAAGTTGCTCTTTATGGATGTTTACAAAGGACAGTTCACATACTGTAATGACTTTGTCTTTACTTTGCTTCCTAGATTGCTATATAATTCCTCTATGATTGTCTCAGTGCCCATATTGCTTATCCACTTAGACATCTTAGCGATGTTGCCATGTTTCCACATCTAACCATTTAACTGCATTAGTACAAAGATGTTAATTCCAATAGAAATTTTGAGCAAAACTTTGCCAGAATGATCCTTTAATGTTCAACTCATGTGACACATAGTCTCAACTGTATTTGCTCGAGGACATACATGCCTGGGAACAGTCATCTTAACAATAAACTTAATGTAATGGTGCAATGCATGTTTCTCACCATCAGTACTCTGCAGCGAAAGCCACATGGGCTCTATAAACAGGCTGCTTCTCCCAATGAATGGAGCACATCACATGATCTTTTAAGCACTAAGAACCCCTCACTCACAAGCACCCATATTGTGTTTTTTTTTCTTTTCTTTTCTTTTCTTTTCTTTTTTCTTGGTGGAATGAAGGGGAGACAGAAGGAGGGAGAGAGGACATTTTTACTTAATTGGGATCTCAAGTACATTTGTTTTCAATAAAGAGGTGTGCTTTGTTTGCATTCTCTCACTCTCTCCTTCTTTTTCTGGTGTTTCCCCCACTATCTGACTGTGACTGGCTTGAAATGTGAGTGGCTGCCTGGTCACCCTGCACCAACCCTCCACCTCGTCTTATGATGGCTGGCAAAAACAGCCGCCCCACCATTTCCATTCATAACTGCTCAACTAAGTTGCTGCAGATTTTCTATAACTTTGCAAGGTTGGATACTGTTGCTGTTCATTGTGGTTACAGAGAAAATTATTTGAGTCACAATGGAGTAATAGAACATATGATCAAAATGAGAAATGAGGACCCAAGTTGATGATTACTCTATGGACACGAAAAACTGATGAGAAGTCTCCATGTATGCCTGCATCGAGCCTCACAACGAACCTGGCGAACAGGAGACTGGAGCTTTGACTTAGTGATAGTAATGTGTTGGCACACTTCTGCTTTGAACCGTAATCCACCTGCAAATCATAAATAAGCGCATGCACTAAACAAGGTTTTTCAGCTTTTTCCCATGGCCGCCAGCCAGCGACCAGCCTTCAGGGGTGTGAAAGGCCCCGCCAGGGGTCAAAGAAGGTGACTGGCCAATGAAGTCATTCCGGGATCAACGCCCAATTCCTCCAGCTCCTAAGTGAATACTTCATCTCCTTTTCCTCATTAAGAAATCCATGTGGCTGTGGAAGAGGACTAGATAAAAATGACCGATCTCAGAAAGGCAAACATTAATCAAGAGAACCACTGGGGCCACAAAACAGCTGGAGTCTGATTCTGACAGTGGATGTAGCAACTATTTCTTAACTAATAACAGTTAACTCAGGCTTAAAAACTGTGTTTTCCTGCCCTGTCTGGTTGACTGTTTCTGCCTCGTTTCACATCCGTCACTGTGGTTGGTTGTGTGCTTTCTTGCACCTGTAACCACACCCATCCGTGATGTCACTGCATCCTTAAGTACACCTCTACACCACTGCAATGAGATGAGAGGTTAAAGCACTGAAAGTCAGCAAAAACAAGATTTTCAGTGTGACTTAATCTTCTATGTTTCAGTAGAATGTAGTGGACCAGTGTAACGTGGTCAACATGCAACAAATGACCAGTGTCTTTATGGATTATTTAATCATATTTCTGTCCCAAAAAGCTATGGCAGCCATTTCAAACATGCACAGGGCAGCAAGTAAAACTTTTCTATCTGTGTGTTAAAATACAATTACTTACAGGCCTCAATAAACTTTGTGTCCTTCTTGCTCACAAAACTGAAATCCAAACTGAAATCCAAACTATTGCCTACAATCACAAAATGAAAATAATTTGGATAGCATTGCTCTCCACCCAAAGTGAATAATTAGTCCATCTGATCCATATTAGCACATAATGGTAAATGACAAAAAATAAAAAGGAAATGTGCTCTTGTTTGGTCAAGGGTGTTTTGGCATCGTATGTGCATACGCATTTCATTAGTTCACACAGATGCTTGCAATATAATCTCCCAGAGCATTTTTACTGACATATCTTTACAGCCTCAACACTACAGTATTCGAAGGGGAGGTCCGTTTCCCACGATGGCCTACGGCACTTTAATGGAGTCCTGCAGTGTTACTGTCAACAACCTGAACATGTCTAGCACAGATACTGTGCAGCAGTTATGACTCCTGCTTTCTTTAAGAGCATGTTCCACTGAGACAGGCCTGGTTCTATTCAGGGGCATTAGGGGGCATCGCAGCCTAACTTTGTTCCCTCTTGGATGCTTTTTCCCACTCAGACACCACACCAGGGATATCTGATGCCACTGAAATGATGATATTGTTGCAGTGGAGGTGATGGTCTCCACTACACCAACCTTCCTATGATTCCAAGGAAAAATCTAAATTTTGATGGGACTGAATAGATTAAAAAAAAAAAAAACAACAACAACAAAAAAAACATTTATCTGCCATATTCTTAAACTAAACAGAGGAATAACAATTCAATTCTGGAATTTAGACTGCTTGCTGACTTTTTTTTTTTTTTTTTAAACGTGGTTTGCTCCAAGAAGGACATTCAGGGTGATAATTTCAGCAAAATGTATCCCACTTTTCATGGCAACATTACAGTTTTCAAAAGAAAACACACAATATTTAATCTGTGAATTAGATATGTGATTGAGCAGGCATGAGTGTGTTTTTGTGTGCATGGCTTATTGTGCCTATTCACTGTGTACATACTTCCATACAGTATTAACACATATTTTGGAGGAACCTAATCAAAGCATGCAATGTGTATATTTGCATGTGTCTACATACATGGATGCAGACATTTGTAATGTGTAATGCAATGTGTGCACCTGTGCATGTACAGGTATTAAATATGAAACATAACTTTTCTGAGAAGCATGTGACTCTGTGCTCTCTTTCTTTCTGAGTGTATATATGTCATTGTCTGATACACAGGTGGCTGTTGTGTTTGGGCTGGTACAGTTTACAATTTTGGGCTAATCACGTGACAGTCCAAGGGCCCTGCCTATGGTGCGAACAGGACCACCCACGTGGCCAAAAAAGGAACAGCCATGTAATTGTGAGGGAACCGCCTCCTGACGCAGAGCATGATTACCGCGATTGAGACGGATTACGATGCGTCTTTTTTTTTTTTCTCCTCACAACACTAAAGCAGGTCTTTTTTTCTTCTTTTTTTTTTTTTTATCTGTATCATAACCGGCGCGTTTCGCACTCCACGGGGGGCCGATATCACGGATTCTGCAGAGCGGCTCCCCACCTGGACTGAAGATGGTAAGTGCGCTGCTGGCAGCCAGACCAGCCGCTTGTAAGAGCTGCTAACTCAGGTGTGAAGTCCATGGTGCAGATTTACTGACACTCTGGTCCAACAAGCAGCTGCGGGGCTCGATTAGGTATAAGAAGCCATGTGTTTACCTTAATATGTCCTTGATTATTTACCTGTCATGGATTTTTTTTTATTTGAGTGACTTTTAGTGATCCAGGTGTTTTAAACATGTGAATGAAGCTGTCTATTTCTTTTATCTGACAAACCTTAAAAACCTTTTGGGCTTATTTTGTCCGGTTTTTGCAAAGGTTTACCTGTCTGCTGCACTGAGAAATGTATGGATATCTGCCTACTGCTTTCGGCTACCA
>NW_027185436.1:8840023-8957523 GCF_022577435.1 Embiotoca jacksoni
AAAAATATAGTTTGGATGGATTTATTGTGTTATTTATTGAGCAGTAAAACAGTGAGGATTTGTGGATTTTCCTGTTATTGTAAACACTTGTTTGTATTTATCAGACAAAGTATAATTTTAGTTCAGGCTCTGTTCACTTGTGATTGATATTTGTCATCTTTCCCAGATGTTTCAGGTATTCACTGGCCCTATTGTACAGTTAACAATGACTTAACAATAAATCTAATTCAGAAAGCTCAAAATCCAATTCTGTACAGCCTTCTTTACTCTTTTTTTTTTTTTTTTTCCCCATTCACTGATGTTACTCCATTAGGTTTTGGCATGGACACAACAGCCTAGCTTTCTAGTGAACCTGGCGGACACCTGCGTAGTGACCTCTGGTAGACATCTACAACATGGTGTCATAGTGGCTCGTACTGATACACAGAGACCTGCTCGCACACACACAGACACTGAGTAGGAGACGGGGCTGCGGTGGTTTCTGAGGTCCCGTTACGTGAGGGGTTCCAGATGTTGGTAGGGAGAGATCTGTTTGTTTAGATTAGACTGCACAGCTGAGGGATAGATTAGTTCTGCCTGGACCGGGGAACGCTGTGCTGGGCCGTGCTGGGGGACCGGCTCATCGTCCGAGAGGAAAAAGAGGAGAGAAGAGGAGAGGACGGAACGGCTGTTTATGTTTCATTTGGAACTGCCCTCCACAGGCGACCCATGGACGACCCCGCCTGGAAGCTGTGTGGCCTGTGGACGCACACACACACACACACACACACACGCACACACACACACACACACACGCACACACACACACACACGCACACACACACACACACACACACACACACACACGCATGCGATACAACCACCTCCGATTAGATCTCTTGATTTCGTTCGAATTGACTGGAGCTGCGTTTACGTTTGTGATCTCATGTCGTGTCTGTCGTCACCTGTTTTGTGGTCGTGCCAAAGCAGCTGAAGTCTACAGCAGACCTCTATTAGCTTGCGTACCGGAGTTGGCCAGTGTGTTTATTCTACACGTGCCACAGCTTTCGCAGGGATTGTCTCTTCTCACACAGAGCGCACTCAGCACTGTTTATAACTACTCAGACACAGGAAGTTCTGTTTATTAGACAAAGTGACAGGGACCAATTGGGAGTGAGACGCATGCCTGCACAAAGAGGAGATTGTGTTCAACCTCTGAGGTCGTATGTTTTTTTTTTTTTTTTTTTTCTTTGCTAAATAATCAGCAAAGCATAGTACTCTTTTTAAGCGGGGTTTTTTTTTTCTGCCGAGAAAACATGCAGTGACAGTGTTGTGTATTTCAGGCAGATTGCATCCACACTGCATACAAGTTCTGTGTAAATATCCACTGTGATGCTGACAGGAACTGATTATCTCAAAGAGGAAGTTGTAGTATTGTGGCATCCTATCTTGATCTCCCCACACACAAATGTGGCTTGAAGCCCTCCGAGTGCTTCTCCTCCATGTTGGAGCACATGCCTGTTGGCTTATGTTCTGACTTTAGATACACTCTCAGTTTCAAATTGCAGATGATTCTAGGTGATCTTGCGATGATTTACCATAAGCCACGTTTGGGTAGTGGAGACATAGAGGAGAGGAATGAGACCCCTTAACAGTCCCTCCTGGCTGCAAAATGGAAAACGGAGCCATCCCATGGCATTCTGGGTTAACGCAAACACAGGCCAAATTGTAAAGAAAATAGGAGCCATGCCTGCCTCTAATTAAAACAGTATCACATAAACATTGGCCTTCCTGTAGGACAGCCCTTCGCTCTTTCGCTCTGTGTCTGCGCTGAGAGAGGGGCTGGAGATTATGGGGCTGTGCTGATGGTGGGGGTGGGGGGGGGGGGAGGTAGAGGGAGGAAAAAGTTTGGAAATGGGGCTTTTGAAGCTTGAGCTCTGGGCAAGGGTTGAAGTTGAAACTGGGGGTGAAGCAGATGAGCTGGAGCTGTACTGTAATCTGGGCTGAGTTGAGGTTAGCCTGTAGCTTTAGCCTGCACTGGAAAGAAGATGGGGGCCAACGGCACTCGGAGGATGTATTTTGTTTTCATCGTACATGGACTTGGAGTTGAGCTCCACGCAGATGCGTATGTGTGATTCAAGTTGAAATGAGTTTATGGTTCCCCAGATTTACAGCCCTGGACTGGCGCGCAGGGTATGGATTGTAGTCTCAAGGCTACAGACCGAGGGGAGACCCTTGGTCCCGGAGCGCTTTCTTTGGGGGCATAAGTGTAGAGGCCAGGGGCCACAAGGGGAAGACCCCTGGGACCCAGAGGTCATCTTGTGGAGGCCCCGCTATTTAAAACCTCACCTGATACTCACCCTGTGGCCTGGGTGCAGAGTGAAGCCTCCCAGCAGAGGGGAGGGGGGGGGTGGAAGAAATGCAGCAGAAGTTGCAGCTGTCACCAGCCGCTGTATATGTTCATGTGTGAAGGCCTACTGTATATGAGTGCATCTCATGAGCCAGATGTTGTTAGGAAAGAATGCATGGCTTTCTCATTGGAGGAGTATTTCATTTTATGAATGGTTTAACCTTTTGACATCTCTTCTCCAGCAGAGGGCAGTGAATCTGATGTATTATTTTATTTAATCTCTGAATCAAAATATATCTAACTCATATAAATATCCAAATTCTACATTAGTGCTTACCATCATTCCTGCTTTGATGACAGAATATATGTTTAGGAATGACATGACAAAGAGGAGGAAAATTCAAACTTTTCCCATGACAACTGATTGCCTTCAGCTTCTTCTTCCTGAAATCAATAAGAGAAACAGTTCAAATGATGCCATGTTTGTGTGCATACTGAGCTTGATATAAGGTTTTAGATTAATTTTTTTTTTTTTTTTTTTCCTAAAGCAGCTCCCTCCCTCCCTTGCATGTCTGTTTTGTATCTAGTGTGATTAAGAGCTTAGCTGACAGAGCTGGTGGTTGTTTTGTTGTTTTGCTGGTAATGGCAGTGGAGAAGGGAGCAGTATAATGATAAGTGCATGCGGAAGAAGCCTTGACATCCTTTCTTGTGGACGAAGAGGAGGAGGAGGAGGAGGAGGAGGAGGAAGAAGAGGAGGAGAAGGAGGAGGAAGAGTGCCCCGAATGTGGCTTCTCCACTGAGGGGATTGTGGTTTGCATGATTGAATTATTCGGCTTTTGATGTGTATGGGAGCATTGATACATGCATGGATGCATGTGCACACACACACACACACACACACACACACACACACACACACACACACATTGTCATATGCATACTGCTTTCCAGTTCTGAAAGAGTAGGTGGTTGACCAGGGCTGACATGGCAGGCTATTTTGATGGGCCTCTCTTTTCTATTTTCTCCCTCTTCTCTTCCCTCGTCTTCCTTTTTCTCTCTTTCTTTCACTCACTCTTTATCTCCAGCAGCTTTCATTCAGCAGCCGAGAGCAATCAAACACACAAATACACCCACACCCAATAGTTTTTTTTTTCTCCTAGTTAGCACAGAATACACCACACAGAGTCATCTATCTTTCTGTCTCTCCAAAACTCTTTGCAGTTGCACACAAATATGAGTCTGCGCACATAAAGCATGCCCACTTCTTTCAAAATTGGACTCCTTTAAGTTTTGTGTTCATCCGTTTATTACAACCGGGATTAAACCTGCTGTATAAGGAAGAACATTCCGGGGTGTTGTGTTAAAACTTTATGAGTTGATGAAAAGTGGAGGCTAGCTGGTGAGGGGTTTAGTGTAGGGAAACATTGCGCCTCTGCTGCTGTACACAGACTTCCAGTGATGTTTTCTCATCAGCTTTGTGTGTGTTCGCCCTACCTGGTGAGAAGTAGAATGCCAGGCAACAGTTCGAAAATATTACTCATTAACCGCGCAATGTGCCTGCCTCGGGGAGAGCGCGCTCCCATTCACAAACAACATCCTGAGATGCCTCCAAAGCTCTCTGTTTACATTTTGCATTCTTTCAGGCGCTTTTATTCAAAAACCAGAGCCCTGCGAATGACCGACCACAGGAGACTGTGGAGAGAATTACCCTTCCCCCGCCTCCTCTACCTCCTTCTCTCTCTTCCTCTCTCTCTCTCCTCTATCCCTCTCTTTTCCTCTGTGCCAGAAAGGTCTCTCTCTTTACCCAAGCCTCCTTCCCCCTCCTACCTCCCCTCCACCACCACCACCACCCCCTCCTCCCCCCAGTCCCTGGCTGGAGAGAGTGGCCTCAGAATGCCAGATGTATTACAGAGTGAGCCACGGCAATGTAAACACTCAGCCCTGCCATGAGAGCAGGGTGGTCTGGCCTCCCTCCTTCCCTCCGATCCCTCGCTCCCTCCCTCTTCCCCTTTCCTCTCTTCCCTCCCTCACAGCGCTGACTGCCAGAAGGGTGGAGAAAGTACAAAACAGCAGAGGGTGTGTGTGTGTGTGTGTGTGTGTGTGTGTGTGTGTGTGTGTGTGTGTGTGTGTGTGTGTGTGTGTGTGTGTGTGTGTGTGTGTGTGTGTGTGTGTGTGTGTGTGTGTGTGTGTGTGCGCGCGCGAGAGGGAAGAAGCAGGAGTATAGTAGCGGCAGTGTGTTTGTGTTTTGGCTGCAGTGCCTACCGTACACTAGGAGAGAGATTGGGGTGTGGATTGATGTTTCTCAGACTGCAGAGCAGAGAAAGTTTCTTGCAAACATCTCCTAATGGTGTGTGTGTGTGTGTGTGTGTGTGTGTGTGTGTGTGTGTGTGTGTGTGTGTGTGTGTGTGTGTGTGTGTGTGTGTGTGTGTGTGTGTGTGTGTGTGTGTGTGTGTGTGTGTGTGTGTGTGTCTTTGGATTTTTTTTTTTTTTTTAGCCCCGCTGGCACACCACAGTTACATACGTAGCTGTATAGTTCATTGTAATTCCTACAGTGCGTCGTCATAGAATCTGGCAGTTTCAGCAGTTACACAAGTACCGCACATGCACATGCAAGGCATAAAGATTCAGAGATAACATTTCCTCTCACAGATGATTGAGAGGTTTGGAGCTCCAGATCGGGTCAATGAGAAATAGCCTCTTGTCCTGAGACCTCCCTGCAAGTCTGACTGATGCATGAGAACACTTGGAGCACTTGTGAAGCAGCACAAAAACTGCAGCAAGGCCAGATGGGTGTCCTCTTATTTCTGTCATTGTATTGCTGCTTTTCTTTTTGGATATTTGCATCTGACATGCTTCAAGTAAGAAAAGTAGTTGTGACTGTACACGGTCTGTCTTATATTTAGGCCAGATGTACGTAAAACAAAATTGTCGTGTTAAAAAAAATAAAAAAAATTAGTATCTGAGTGCAAAAGTGTTTATCAGGCTGGGCATCGAAATATCACAAAGTGTCACGAATTAAAAGCCAGTATCACTTGGTCACTTAGTTTTTTTTTACTCAATCATGGATCAGTCTTTTAGTCAATGACACTTATTTTTCATACTGACAATTCACTACACATTCAGGCCAGTTTAAGGTAGCTAAACCTGGCTCAACTTTTGCCGCTATGTACTGTAAAGTCTCCTGGCAAGGCACTGTACTGGCCAATCACATACATGCATTCCTCTGTAACCATGTTTACCTCCCAATCATCATGCTTGTTGATGTGTTGTTGATTTAACACGGCAAATGTTTGGGCTAAATGCCCACATGTCAGGTAGCCAGCAACTTCGAATATGTAAAAAGGACTATCATGTTTGTCATGAACTTTCTAAGGTGCCAATTTATCAGTGTTTTGTTTAAAGTTTGTTGCACTGTCCTATACTAATGCTGGTTTAACACTGATGTATGTGTTTTCTGTCTTTTTTTTTTTTAATTGAAAACTAAATTAAGTGTTGGTGTTGTACTGATACTCTTGCATTGAATTGGCACAGGTATTGATAATTGTTTGTAAATCACGAGTCCTAAGGAACCATAGAAAATTCCATGCATGAATGAAGTACCTGAAAAAGAAATTTCCTTCTGTCTTTCCGTCTTCTTCCATTCACACTCTCTCTGCTTCTGCCCCTGTGTTTTCTATTCCACACATAGGAATGTGTGATTCTGGGATACCTGGAATCACAGGCCATCTTTACAGGAAATGACAAAGAGATGGCTGGCTGAGATTGGCTGTTCAGGCTCATGTCACGGTCTGTTATGGCAGGGGGCCAATCACAAGGCTGTAAATGCAGCAGTGGGAGAGGGCTCACCTGGCTTGAATTTGACAGGTACTGACAGCAGATACAGGATGAGATCCCCCCCCCCAGCAAAGCTACAGTTGATAGAAGAGTTGTCACAGGATTTTTTTTTTTTTCTTTCTTCAAATTATTTTTAAGGTCTCTTATTTAGTTTAACAACAGGGTGTGTGGAGATTTAAAAAAATAGGTTTTACATCACTTACATTGACAGTAGCATCAAATTTTGTATCTCTACTTGGTTGCATTAATACATCAATTTTAATTGAACCACAACCACTGCACACATGCATGCACATGCTACAAGCTCAGACTTTCTGTCAGCGGTTTTCTTTCCACTGCTCTGTGAATCCATTGGCATTGAATAGGACGTTTTCTTTTTTTTTTCCTTTTTTTTTGGGGGGGGGGGGGGGGGAGGCAGGGGAGAGAGGGACCTGAATGAAGGCAGCAACGTGGAAGAATCTGCCCATTGAGGACTGTGTGAATGTACACCTCGGGCCCAGGGGAAGCTGCATTGGGAGCCAGCCGACTGCTAAATACACCCATTTTAGGGGCTGCAGGGGCCGGACAGGTGATTAGCATAATCAGGGGCTAGGGGAGGCATACATATGGTAATGCTGCAGATGGGGGGTGAGGGTTGGTGGTATGGGTGGGGATTCAGGGGGGGGGGCAGTGGTTGGCAGCTGGGGTGTCACATTTGTGTCAGCGGTTGGTCGGGGGTGTGTGGCTACGTGAGGAGATCCTCAGCTACAGCTGCACTCAGGGCACCTAAACTGTTCCCATTATCTCTTTCTCTCTCTTTTCCATCATCCTACTCATTTTTTTCCTCTTCTTTTATAATCACCTACCTTCCACCTTGCTTGTTTTACCCTCCCTCTGCACGGGAGCCCCCTCTTTCTTTGTAAGCTGACAGGAGAGAGGGGGGGAGAGAGAGTGAGGGGCGCTCACCACAGGTCAGATGGGGTCTCGGCTCTCAGTAAGGCCTTTCATCACATATTTGTGGCTGTGTGCACACCTGCATTGCAGAGCCCACGTTCAAAACTACCATTAATGTTATGTATGCTGCTGTGTGTGCTGCTGCCACCATGCTACAGCGACCGTGCTGCAGCTATTACTGCCCGTACTTTTTACACTGCCTCAACAACAGACAGTGCAAGTCGCATGTAAAATTGGTTCTAAACATGAGGGACAGCAGAAGTATTGGAATCTAGTTAGACTTGCAAAGGGTCGATACGGCACACAAACAGTAAAACTTTAGTATTATTCAAGGCTCATGTAGTTTTCATACTGGAAGTATACTGGAATGGTAGATGTGGATGGTAAAGGGAAATTCTTTTCCTTCTCTAATGCAATGCAGCATCCGATATAAAGCTTGAGATATTGTCCGGTTTCCAGAAAAGGCAAAAGTTGCTCAATGTTTAAGTCAAGCCAAGTTATAAGATCATTTAGTAAACATTTTTAGCTGATTGTTTCTTAAAAAAGTTGCTACTTTGACAGAATTTTTGTTTTGTTATCCAGCTGTTGTTATATGAAATGATGAAGGAGTCCGTATCTGAAGTCCTGCCTCATGGCGCAGAGTTGTTGACACTCATTCATAGTTTTCAGTGGGTCTGATATGTTATAGCAAGGATATAATATGAAGCAGCAGATAAGGCAGGACATACATGGCAGGAAAACCCAAGAAACAAAAGTGGGAGACAGAAACGGTGACAGCAGATGGTACAAAGATGACGCGGACAAACGATGGAGGAAGGCAACAGGTGGGTTTCCACTTAGTGATCAAAGCTCTGCCAGCTGATTGGCAGCAGCAGCTGGGGAGGAAGAGGAGAGAGGAAGGGATGGACTTGCTGTGGGAAACTACCTGAGCAGAGTGACCAGTAGCAAGGAGCAAGCAAGGTCAAATAAGAAATGTCAGAGAGAATGATGCAACTAATTAATCTATGGTAAATGGGCTAACTGGAAAATCAATGAGTATAAGCAGCTCTGTCAAAAGATTTTCTGAATATTTCTATATGAATACACTGTAAATGCTGAAGGTATTTTCATATACATACAGTAGGTATGTAAAGTACCAATATACATGAAAGACTAACCACTCAGACCAAGATCCAAGGTAAAATCATGCAACTTGGTTTCCTAATATAGCAAATGCACTCCATTGTTTCACCTCTCTCTCTGTCTGTGTGTGTGTGTGTGTGTGTGTGTGTGTGTGTGTGTGTGTATATATATTGCTCAAAAAATTAAAGGGAACATTTAAACAACACATCCTAGATCTCAATGAATGAAATATTCCAGTTGAAAATCTGTATTCATTACATAGTGGAATGTGTTGAGAACAAAATAACACAAGAATGATCAATGGAAATCAAAATCATTACCCCATGGAGGTCTGGATTCAGAATCATACTCAAAATAAAAGTGGAAAAATCAGATCACAGGCTGATCCAACTTCTGTGGAAATTCCTGAAGACAAGTCAAAATGAGGCTCAGTAGTGTGTGAGGCCTCCACGCGCCTGTATCACTCCCTACAACGCCTGGGCATGCTCCTGATGAGACGACGGATGTTCTCCTGAGGGATCTCCTCCCAGACCTGGATCAAAGCATCAGTCAACTCCTGGACAGTCTGTGGTGCGACGTGGCGTCGGTGGATGGAACGAGACATGATGTCCCAGATGTGCTGGATTGGATTCAGGTCTGGAGAACGGGCAGGCCGGTCCATAGCATCGATGCCTTCATCATGCAGGAACTGCTGACACTCCAGCAACATGAGGCCGAGCATTGTCATGCATCAGAAGGAACCCAGGGCCCACTGCACCAGCATATGGTCTTCCAATGGGTCTGAGGATCTCACCCCGGTACCTAATGGCAGTCAGGGTACCTCTGGCTAGCACACGGAGGGCAAACCTTCTTGCCACAGCGTGCATTGATGTGCCATCCTGGATGAGCTGCACTACCTGAGCAACTTCTGTGGGTTGTAGACACCGCCTCATGCTACCTCTAGTGGTGAGGGCACTGGCAAAATGCAAAAGTGACCAAAAATCAGCCAGAAAGGACAAGGACAGAGAAATGGTCTGTGGTCACCACCTGCACAACCGTTCCTTTATAGGGGTTGTCTTGATAAGTGCCTCATTTCCACCTGTTGTCTGTTCCATTTGCACAACAGCAGGTGAAATTGATTCACAATCAGTGTTGCTTCCTAACTGGACAGGTTGATTTCCCAGAAGTGTGATTGACTTGGAGTTACATTGTGTTGTTTAAGTGTTCCCTTTATTTTTTTGGAGCCGTGTATATATATATATATATATATATACGTGAAAAAAACATATATATATATATATATATATATATATATATACATATGTTTTTTGTTTTTTTTTAATTTTATTGCTAAACCTCTAAAATAACCTTAAAATCAGCCAGAACATAAACAGCTGTGCCTGATTTTTCTACATGAAGCCCTTTCTTTCAGCTAATCTATCTGGCAGCTAATCTGCTATATAGGACAATGACATTCTTCAACCTGTTTTAATAATTATCTTATCAGAAAACGTGAAAATATAGGTGATTAAGCAGCATTTTCACATCACATTACACGTGACATCTCACGCAACAGGTGTCACTTCCTATTGTTAAAACATATTTTTACATGACAAAACAAACATTTTCTCTAAAAGCAGAGTTGCATTACATTCAAATTCAACTCTCCAGAAGTAGCTTTCCAAGTAGCTTTCTCAGAGTGCAGTTTAGTTTTTTCGGTGTTTGTGTCTTCACTCCTTTGGCGGTACGTGGGGCTCAGGGTATGGGAGGTCGCCGAAGACTTGGTAGCGCAGGGATGACCTGGTTTTGGGGGGGCTTCCTCCTCACCACAGGGGGTCCCTGCTGAGATGGGGCCTAATCCAGCTAATCCTTTCTCTGCACACAGACACACACCCACAGACACGCACACACAAAGATGTGTTTAGCCACATGCATGTACATACAGTGTATTTGTGTGCATGAATAATGTCTTGCACATATATAAATGAGCCCTTTGGCATCTTACATTAAGATCAAACGTTATATCAGACATCTGTATGTGATCTAGCAAAGAGAACCTTGTTTTTGGTATTTGTCAATACACGTGCAGATATATTCAGGGAAAGATAAACTGTTGTTTCCTCTTTAGTTTGGTTTAACACCAGCATCTCACACCAGAGTTGTGGGAGTAGTTTTGCTGGTGGTGGTGCATGTTTTCCTTGAAAGTGCGGGTTGCTTCCGTTGTCAGACATAAGAGATGTGCAGGGGGTGCGGCTCCGCTGTTGTGTGTTGCATGGAAAAGAGAAAATTGGGTGAGGGGAGAAGGGGGGTGGGCTGGCTTTGACAGAGGGGCCGGGCTGATTGCCATCATGATCTGGCCAATCAGAGAGTAGAGCTGAATAGAGCAAAGAGAGAGAAAATGAGAGTATAAAGAGGAGGGGGGTGGGGGGAGGGGGGGAGTTCAGAGCTGAAAGGAGGAAGGGGGTGATGTCAGTTCCTTAGAAACCTACTTTCTCTCCTTTCGTGCCCACCGCCCCTCATTCCTCTACTTTGAGAATAGGGGGGACCAGGGGTTAATGTTATGCAACAATACTGAATACCCACACTGAGGGCTCCACTACAGTGACATACATAAGCCTCTTCTCTTCTCTTCTCTTCTCTTCTCTTAATAATTCATCAATCGTTAGTAACGCTTACACAAGCAGCTCACATACACAGGTGGCCGTGCACATGAACTCCTCAGTGATATGATGAGTCAAATAACTGATTCAGGGATGCAACTACGAATCATCTGCCGATTTATTTTCTTGATTAAATGTTAGATCTATAATGAGTCCAAAAATAATAGATTTCTATGTCCCACAGGCCAAGTTAGGGTAATTATCACAGAAGACCTAAGAAATGGCAAGTCTTCACATTTGAAAAGCATACAACCTGTAAAATTATGATTAATGCTAAATTTGATAATTGCAAAAAAATTGGAGTTATGTCTTGTTTAAAAATGCTACAAATTTCTAGTGTGGATGTTTTGGTTTTTTTCCTCTGAATGTCCTTGTATGTTTTGTATTTTCATTTTCTTTTGCTTTTTGTCAGAGCAGGTGAGCTCATTTAAAGTCTTACTTTGGGCTCTGGTAACATCACATGGTTATAGGTTATTAGCCAGAAGCATAATCAAAGTAAATCTGTTGAAAGAGGAGGAGGTGCTGCAGGAAGGCCAGAATAAGGATGAGAAAGCAAGTCACCGAGAAGCTGAACTGGCAGAGGAAACATTTGAAAGTCAGTGACACTTTCTTTTGGTCACAGCAGCTGAGCCTGGCGCGGGACACCTTCGAGACATCAACACATGCTCGGGTCAACCAGTTTTCTGAGGAGAAGGAATATGGGAATATGTGTCATTGAAGAAACACAGCTGTGTGTACACACACGCTATCACGTACGCAACAGTGTGTGTGTGTGCACTCGCGCACACATTTTCTTGGTCCAGCTGGGGTGTTAATTTCACCCCAAGGCTGTGTGAGTGTTGACCCCAAAACTTTGTAACCTCGTGAAGTGTGGAATTCTCTGAGCCTGAGGCTGTAATGTGCTGTTTCCTGTCGAGAGAGAGTACATTCCTTTGACTTGTCCCATTCCTCACTGCTTGCTGTAAACTCAAGGTCTTTGGGTGGCAGTCGACGACTTGGAAAGAGTTTAGAACAGACAGTGAGTTCTTTCTAACCATGAGCCTCCCATCTTTTTTCAATCAGACCTTTCTTCATCTCCCTGCTTCACATTGAACCGCACTGAAAATGGATGTACTCCTCTCTCTCTCTCTCTACCTGTGTTCCCATTCTTCCTCTTGGCAGTGCACTTAAGCCGAGCCTCAGGCGAGCTTTGCCTCCGAGCGTTGAGTGCATCAGACAAGTTGACTTGTTAGTGCACTGTCAGTGTGCGTCGGGTCTTAATCAGTTCCATGCGAGCTCCTTTGAAGGGAGGGGTGGTGTAACGTAGCTGCGGAGCTGGCCTAGCAGTGGAAAGCATGTCGCTCCAGTTAGCCTAGGCCTGCTATTAATGATGAGTATTATAAACATGCCTTCAGACAGGATCAGATGGGAATGCTGTTTGGGTCCAGAAAAAAAGAAATCAAGTGTGTTTTCCTAATGCCCCAAGACATGACCCCCTCCCCCCCCCCTGTTCCATTGGTCTGACTGGGTGGTCCACCCCAGCAGAACAGGCATGCTTATGTTCAACTTTAATGCCATTACAATGGACTAAAAATAATCAATCCAGGCCTACTGTTGCACAAATTGTGCAGAATTGTTAAATTGGATTAAAGCACAATAAAATGTTACAGATTTTTCACACAGTCAGATCTTTCACTGCACATTTTTCATGTGTGCGTGTGTGTGTGACCAAGTGAAAGGAGATGACTGTAAATTGCTCGAGCTTTCACCGCACGTTTAGTCGCCGATGATGGAAAGGCTCAAATCCTCTGCTCGTAAATCAGACACAGATACACTGAGCTGAAGGATGCATATGAACACACACACACACACACGCACACACACACACACACACACACACACACACACACACACACACACAAATCTCTGTCTTGAGTTCAAAACATGCAAAAAACAAAATTATGGGACATTTTTTTGTTCGTCTTTTGACTGAAAATGTGAGATGTTGCCCATCCTTGCACGACAGTAATTGCCTGCATTTGTTCGTGTGTGTGTGTGTGTGTGTGTGTGTGTGTGTGTGTGTGTGTGTGAGTGTGAGGGAGACTTTGCCAGACTTTCCTTGGCTGTACTGGGGTGGAGCAGGGCAGCTAAAGGGCCTGAAAGGCTGCTTTTGTAGCTCGGGCTAGCTCAGAGCTCAGAGCGCACGCACAGGGCTTAGTCTCACCACGATACTGGGAGCAAAGCCTGGAAGAGAGCCTCTCTCTCTATCACACACACACACACACACACACACTGTCACACACATATGCCCTCAACATGGTTTGGCGCTGCTGACTTGTTAGCAAATTTGAGTAGAAGCATTGAGCTGTTTGTGAAACGTGGATTTGTCGGGGTGATGTTACTCCTGTGGATTCAAAGGAGTTAGGATGTTTGGCATTGTGGTGTTACAAGCTCACTGGAAGCAAAGTGCTTAAATAAGATACAAGTCTGATAATGCTGGGGCCAGGCTGAGATGTCCTTGGGTTTTACTTTGCAGAAAGGACAGAGGATCACCTCTCGAGCCGCACACGTTTCAGCACATAATGCCGCTGCTGGCGGGTGTGCGAATGTGGTGGCCAGTTAAGGCTGTCTCACCTTCGGTCAGTTATTTGTCCCTGAAATGTACTGTGTTCAGGTAATTTAGGACAAAAGCTGTTCTAATATCTTTCACTGGAAAGTTTAGAATTTGTATTTGTGGTATGATTTGATGACAGCATATCGTTTAAACACCTGCACTCTTGCATCATGGACTACAATGGAAATAGGTCTGAGGCATTATTGTGTTGTCCTGACCATTTTGCAGATGTGTATGAACTTGTGTCATAAAAACTAACCTAAATGTACTTCTTAAGCACATATTCAAGGCCAGAACAATGCAATTGAATCATTTCTCAATTTTTACATCTTTAGAGGGACTCTGGGGCATTTTCTCATCAGGGCCCGTGCACCGAGAATCGGTGCGAAAGCGCTATTGTTTTTCGTTAAAATGTTCTTGGACGTTCGACGTTCTTATTCTTACGTAAAGTGATTTGCCTTTTTGGAGGCTTTATCATATTCAAAAGCTCATGAAAGTGGATACGCATTTGTCTCCCGGCGAAAAAGTTCTTATTCTAGTGTAGTCGCGAGTGGGTGTGGCCAAATGGCTCGAAAGCGCCCCCTAAAGAGATGCCCCGGCGGCCACATTTACCTAAATTCACGAAATCCGGTGGACACGTGTATCACACCTCGACGCACAAAAAAGTTACATTGCACCGTTACGTCAACTCGACAGAAAGTCCACCATTTTGAATTTAGTCGCCATTTCGGCCGATTCTGACACGTCGTACTTTGTCGAACTCCTCCTAGGGATTTTGTCGGACCGACTTGAATTTAGGTTCTATGGATAGAAAACATGTTTGGGATTAAATCTTCTTAAAATAATTCGTTTTCGTCGATGTGTGTGCCCGTGAGAGGCGGCCATTTTGAGCGTCTCGCCATGAAACTACGAGTTGCTTTAAATCTTATGTACGTGGACCGACCTTCTCCAAACATCACAGGTATGATAACAGCCCCGCCCTGAAGACCCCTGTGGGGTAATATTCACTCATAGTCATAGCGCCCCCTGTTGGCCACTGGAAATGACACTTTTCATACTTTCACATGCTACGTCGAGCTGGTTGATCACATGAACCTAAAGTCGGGTCACAATAACCTGAACATGTAGTGGATGATATATTGAGACATTTGTTCGACTTTGTCAATGGGCGTTGCCGTGACCATGCAGCAAAGTTGGATGTCTCGCTGTGACACAGGAAGTTGATGTTTAAGGTCAAAGAATGCTTGAAACCTCACAAAACGTGTCACATACATCTGGCGTGGTGAGACTATACATCTGATGTGTTTTGCAAGTTGGCGTGGCCAAACGGCTCACCAGCGCCCCCTGCTGGAGACAGGGAACGAGACAAAAATAGCAACTTTAATTAACTTTCTTCTCTTATGTAGAGACTTTCTTAACCGTTGGAAGAGATTGCTGAAGACAAGATGTGGTATTGAGTTTCTTTTTGCAGCAGAAACAGCTTTTGCGTGCATGGGTGGAAACCTCTAATAGCTCTCTTCTATAACAATGTAAGATCCAATATAAATGTACTTGAATAGTGTGTTTGGATATTTGCTCAAAGAGTTTGACTAAGCAAGTTCAAATTCACTCTTCTCTGTCCAGTTGGTGGGCGTGTGAACCAGGAGCTGAAGTACACGCGACAGAAGATAGGTGAGGAGGCCATGTTTAACCCTCAGCTGATGATCCAGACGCCACGGGAGGAGGGAGCCAACGTTCTAACGGTGGATGCCCTCCTGCAGCACCTGGAGTCAGCTATCCGAGCCAGCAGAGTTCATGTTTACCTTTATAACAGGTAATTAACTATTCCGTAGCGTCCCATGTGCTCTGGTCTTGTCTGTCGGCATTATATTTTCCAGTTCTGGACACTTCAAGTCAGTTTTATGTATCGAAAATAAGAAATCACAATTTAACCCAAAGGACAGTTTAATATAATGAAAAAACAAAAGCTATGCAACAATTATGTGAAGCTTGAAGTTTCTGCTGACCCCTGGGGTAATCTCCGAGTTAGTATTTATCTGTGTTGTTATATAATGAGCTACACAGTATCTAATATTATGTCAGTGCATGCCTGCAGTACTTCATAATGATGACAGATTTAGCAGCATTTGTTCAGTTCAGCCTAAGGGGCTCAGTGTTTTTTATTTCTGTTGAAAAACTAAACAAACTGTTTTTCTTTTTCTTTTACAGACAATGGAAATTAGAAAACTTATGCTACAAATCAGGAGAACTAGTCACAGAAGCTCATTTTATGGATCAGGTAAGATGCAAATGGGGCACCATGACCTTTATTAATTGGTACTTAGCATTTTACTCTCTGGATCATACGGAAATCGGACTGCTCAATCTGTTGTTTTTTTTGTCAACACTTCCTGTTGTGTCAATCCTGCTGTGTCTTTATCCAATTAGATCATAGAAAACCTACATCCCTGCCTCATCATCACCCCTTTGGACTGTTTCTGGGAGGGAGCTAAGCTCCAGTCTGGAATGGGCTACCTCCCGTAAGTACATGTAACCTCTTGCTACCAGACAGAATATGTATTATATGGTGTTTAGGCGTTATCACAACATGCCAACACGGCATATCATTAGATTGACCGATCTCTTTCAAGCTTAAAGCCACAAAGCTCACATAATGGCTTTACTTACTGTGAGGCCAGTTGACACACTGATTGAAATGTTGTTTTGTCGACAATAAGTGCTGAGTATTGGTTATGGCATCAGTGTATGTTAACAGTATGTTCAGGTTGTTTCCAACTCAGAGTGAGGAGGAGGAGATCTTGTTTTTACGTCTGAAGTAGAGGCTGCTCTAACGCACTCAATCCGTCCAAAGAGACACCACTGAGAAACGTGTGTGTGTGTGTGTCCGTGTGTGAGTTCGCATGTGCGTGTGCGTGTGCCTTGAACTCGTCCCCTCTGAAGGCTCTATTGTAGTGGTTGCTGGCATGCGTATCGCTGGCGATGGTTTCTCTCCAGCCCTGGGCCTCACACCATTGTCTGGTAGTTCTGTTGCTAATGGCCTGCTGCTACAGTAATACTCAGCAGACCTTTACCTCTGCATGTGTTTGTGCATGCACATAGTGTGATCCATTGCCATCAGTGCATACGTGTGCTTTGTCGATGTGTGAAAGGGTAGCTTGAGTCGCTGTCATCAGTGTGTGTGTGTGTGTGCGTGTGTGCGTGCGCGTGTGCGTGTGTGTGTGTGTGTGTGTGTGTGTGTGCACACATCCCTTTTGCTCTAAGATGGTAAATAAGGTTTTTACTATGTTCTGGTTGGGAGGCTGGGAATAATAACCCAAGCCTGGTTAGGCACATACAATGTAGTCTGAATGACAGAGAGAGAGAGAGATTCAGAGAAAGAGAGATTGGAATGTGTGAGGAATAGAGAGCATAGAGAGATGAGGTCTGAGTTGGAGCAGCAATTCACCCTTTGCATGATGGGAAACGATATTATATCCTGTCACCTAGCAAGAGAGAGATTTTGTTCCTGCTTTCAGAAATCTGACTGTTATGCAAGATAAAATTTGGGAGTGATTACACCTGAACATCTGACAAATGCAACCTAAACATGAGCACACTTATCTCTTTTGGTTTACTTCTTTTATCATTTTTTTTTATCACCCTGATCATACTGATAAAACAAGTATCCTACAGACCAGTTCAACAAAATACATTAACACACATTAAACAGACACTCTCAATATATTTTACAATCTAACCAACCAAGCACTTGTATAAGAACAGAAAGATAATGTAGATAAAGCTGATAAAACAGTACATTTCCAGCAGATTTTTTTAAATTTTGGACATTAATTAAGGTGGTTATGATAATTATACTCATTAATTCATCAGCCCTCAGTCAGATTGGTTGTGTGGTCTTAAATTAACCAGATTATGAGTAACACTATCCTAACTGTAACCATACTTGTGTTTGATTTTAACTTTGCAGAGGTAAAGGGCCGCTACAATGGACCAACTTCGACCCGAAGGAGTTACTTGAGGACTTACGAAAGGCAAAATTTGCCGTGGAAGGCTTTGAGGACATGTTGGAAAAGGCAGACATCGGGCACGGCTACATGGATAGACCCTGTCTGAACCCCACTGACCCTGGCTGCCCCCTCACTGCACCCAATAAGAACTCAACCAAGGTAGGAACCCACCTCACCTTGAATTTTTCGGCTCTAAAAATCTGTGAATGCATGCACCATTTATACATTTTGGTCAAACATAAAGTCTTCAGTCTGTGATTAGCTGCTGACAGTTATTTTCTCGCCTGTTGCTTTTATTGCAACAGCCATTCGATGTGGCGCGGGCCCTGAGTGGCGGCTGCCATGGTCTGTCCAGGAAGTACATGCACTGGCAGGAGGAACTGATTGTAGGAGGGACCACCAAGAACGGCAGCGGACCCCTGCTCAGGTAACAGACATGCACACCTTCATAAACACTGCAGTGATCACGACAGCGCTTATTCTGGAAAGACTGTGTGTTTTTTGTTCTCCTATGCTCTCTGAAGCGACGTGTGCGTGTGTGTGCGCTGTGCTATAAATCTCGCAGTCATTAGCAGATTCCAGTGAAATCTTAGAGCTCCAGCTGTTCCTGCTCAGCGCTGGCTGCTCTGCGTGGACACTGCCCCCCCCCCCCACACACACACACACACACACACACACACACACACACACACACACGTGCACGTACACAGAGTGATCTATGGCCTGGCTAGGTTGTCCAAATATACAGCGATTTGGGGTACATGGACTTAATTTCAGCACAAGCACCAAGCCCAAGCTAATAGATTTATACAGACATGTAATACACACAGTTTTAAGGATGAAATAAACATGTCACAGCAGAAAAGAAAACATTACAGTCAGTTATTGTGTTACACACTGATTTTATGTCAGTAAAAAACATCACATTTACATATGAATTAAAAACACAGACATTTTATTCAGCAATAAGAAGCTCCCTTTAACATGGTAAAGCTACACAAATTATTTATCCAAACACTTTCATGTTAAGTTGCAGTTTGGATGGTGCAGCCACATGCATGTACTCACAATGGCAAAACCACACATGCATATTCACACACGTACTGGTCACAGAGTACAGTGGGGTGCGTTGTTTGTGTTTTGTTGTTGTGTTTTTTCCTGGCAGGTTTGGGTCATTAAAGTGTCTGTGCGCGCGTGTGTGTGTGTGTGTGTGTGTGTGTGTGTGTGTGTGTGTGTGTGTGTGTGTGTGTGTGTGTGTGTGTGTGTGTGTGTGTGTGTGTGTGTGTGTGTGTGTGTGCGTGCGTGCGTGTGCGTGTGTGTGGTAGCTGCTCTCTGCACTGGGTTGTTACTGCTGGCACTCAATTTCTACATCTTGTTTACCGACTGCCACCATTACCGTGATTATCGCCGCATTACAGAGATCACATTCATGAAGAGAATGACAGGTTGATGTCTCCTCCTTTGCTTCGTAAAATTTTAGGATTTGAAAATACAGAGTGTGACTGAACGACTGTTCATAAGCTGCACTCTAGTCCAGAGTCATTAGAAAATAACTAATCAATTATGTTATTTTATTGCCTTCCTAATGCGGACATTAAGAATGTGCACACATCATTACACTGGATATGATGACCCTCGTAGTCAGAAGTCTTGTAGCAGGGTCGTGAATCTGAAGCATGTTGGGGGAGAGTAATAAATACAGGAATTTGTTTTAGATCAGTAAATATGTAAGCACACATTTCTATTGTCTTTTTGATTTACAGAAAACAATGACCAAAAACATTGTTAATCATTTCAGTCCTTAATGGACCTAAAATACAATATAATATTGTTGCTATTTAATTTTGCTCAACTCTGTAAATCTTTGAGGTTTGGTTATATAAAACTATGTCCCTGTTGGTTCTCAAAAACTTTATTTCATTTTTTTAGACCAAAGAATTAATCAGTTAACTAGAAAATACTCCACAAACTTCTTGACGTGATTATTTATAGCTGCAGTATATACATTATAGTCAGCTTAATGAGAAGATGTTTGTGCTGTGTAGTAATGTAATGAAGTCAGTCTCTTGGCAGTAGTCACATCATATGGAGCAATACAATGCCAATATGGCAAATTAACTTAATACAACATTGGTCATGATGACTGTTATCCACTGTGCTCCAGGCATTGTGGTTTTGATCTATTTAACTTTTTTTTTTTCTCTTCTTTTGCTGGTTAAACTATCACTTTCTCTGTTGTGGGATATCCTTGATCAGAAATGAAGCACATTTTGAGTTTTGGCATTTTTGGTTTCTGGTATGATTCCATGTTTTCAGCATCTGTCACAGTCCTGTTGGTTTGGTGCTCCTAAAAGACAGTTAGCTTGACACCAAATCTGTTAAGCCTCATGAGTTCAAAGCTTGCCCAAGATCCAGCATTTTCACTTCTTATCTGTGGAATCAAACAAAAATACTGATTGATATGTTTTGTACACTTAAATTTTTTTTTTTTTTTTTTAAATCCAAGTTTTGATTTACATGTTTTTTGCACAGTCCAGAAAGCCAGCTCATCACCTCGTCGATCTTCCAGTGTCAACGTGATGCTGTCACTGACCGCTTGCACCTCATTGACCTCCTCCTTTTTGTTCTCCCTCTTTCATCCTTTCCATGTTTCCCTCCCTCTCACTCTGCCACCCTTCTTCCTTCCCTCCTCTCTAGTGCCCAGGCCTTACAGACCATGTTCCAGCTGATGACTCCCAAGCAGATGTTTGAGCACTTTCGGCGCTACGACGAGGTTTCCCACATCAACTGGAATGAAGAAAAGGCTGCAGCTATACTGGAAGCCTGGCAGAGGAAATACTCTGAGGTAAGGGCCAAAACGCTCAGAAATGAGAGAGAGATTCAGAAAAGAGAGAAAGGGAAGAGAAAAGAGGAAAGAAATCTACCCTAAATCCTCTACAACCACACTGTAAATCACCAGCCGGATACAGGTGAACATGAAAAGGCCCCATCCAAAGCCCGGGCCCCTGATAGATACTAGAACCACTGTTGGTGTGTGGTACAGGTCTGAAGCTTCCCTCTCACTGCTCAGTGGAGAGGAGCAATAGAGCAACAGGGTGAGCGTGTCTGGAATACATTAAGGGAGTGCTGGATATCTCTCTTTTTCTTCTCTCTCGCACTCTTGTTCCCTCTCTCTCTCTCTCTCTCTCTCTCTCTCTCTCTCTCTTAACTTGCGCACAAACACACGCAAACACACTTAAAAGTTCACACAATCGCTTTCCCAGCTGTGGCCCCATTGGTGGCTCATGTGTGACATCATCTGGTCTTTGTTTTGGGGGGCCCCTACCTCTGTTCCACACAGTGTGACCTTGTGTGTGTGTGTGTGTGTGTGCGTGCGTGCGTGCGTGCGTGCCTGCGTGCGTGCGTGTGTGTGTGTGTGTGTGTGTGTGTGTGGGCTCAGGGATCACTGGTGGAAAACCATTTATTCAAATTTGGTTTATTCTTTATAATCAATGGCAAACATAAAAGTAGAAAAGCATTCCAAATATGGTGACTGTGTGTGTGTTGTTGGTGTACATTATGCACTTTTAGGCGTGACTGCAAGAATGTGCATGCATGTCGGTATGTGCCTGACACATGTGCGAATTTACACGTGGGTGCGAGTGGAGTGTGTGTGTGATCTAGTGCGTGTTTCCTAATGTGTGTCAGCCAGCATTACTCCCCACTGAGCAGTTACTGCAGTTCAATGTTGAAGCCATCTGTCTGCTCTGAGATAGTAAGAGAGCAAGAGGATGGGTCATTGTACCGTCTGCAGATTCTCATACAGGAGGCACAGCTCCCTGTTCAGGACACATGGGATGAGCTGTAGTTATTATATATATCAAATATTATTTATCAAACTGGTCAGAAAACAGATTGCAAGCACCAAATATCTTTCAATCAATAATGGATGAATATTAGTGTCACTGTGTCGTCTTGCTTTTTAACTGTTGAGTGCATAATCTTCCATCTGAAATACAAATGTACCCCCAGGTACTAATGAAGAAAACTTGAAGTAGTAAATAAGAAAGATTAATATTATTCTCCTGCAAATCAGGGGCAAGTGCACTTGTTTTTTGTTGTTTTTTTACAAAAACTTCTTCCTCCCTCCCCTTCTTTATATCTATTTCCATTTGTGTCTCTTTTTAGGCAGTGCTGCAGAGTGTGGCAGCAAATTCCTCTCAGAAGGTCTTGTCTTTCACAACCACCACTCTGGAAGATATTCTCAAGTCTTTCTCTGACATCAGTGTCATCCGTGTGGCCAGCGGGTACCTGCTGATGGTAAGACCATAGCCCTAATAAAGAGGAAAATATATTTTTGGAGTTCAATCTTTCTTGAATGTTACGAGTCTTGGACTGAAGAAGACAAAATCAGGTTATAGTAACCAAATAAAAGAGAAGGGAATGTGTCCATTGTAATGACTGAGTTACACACGTAACGGCGTGATTCATGAATGGTTTGCTTGTTTTCTGTTTGTGTCCAGCTGGCCTATGCGTGTCTGACCATGCTGAGGTGGGACTGTGCCAAGTCTCAGGGGGCCGTAGGGCTGGCGGGTGTCCTGCTAGTGACACTCTCTGTGGCAGCTGGTCTGGGCCTCTGCTCTCTCCTGGGCATCTCCTTCAATGCGGCCACCACGCAGGTAACTCACACACGTGACACTCTGGGCCACCGGTTAGTAGAGATCGAATCCTGCGACTCGCACTCACAAAAGACACGAAACACAGAGTGAACACGTTAGGCCAGCTTTTATATCCTGCTCAAAACAACTGCCTCATTAAGATACTGAAATAGGAGATCTGATGCCAGTTTTTGATCCTTGATGCTTCAGACAAATTTAGTTTAGGGCCAAAAATGTGTTGTGGTTTAATTCAGAGTGCTTGATTATTAACACCACATAACAATATCATTGTTATCCTAACACAGCCATGTATTATACTGGATATTATTTGAGCGAGTATCTGTAGTGATGTGTGGTTCTGGCTGCTCTGCATCAGCTCATGAAGCCTGTGTGTTGCTCTACAGGTGCTCCCCTTCTTGGCTCTGGGAGTCGGAGTGGATGATGTCTTCCTGCTCGCTCACGCCTTCAGTGAGACCGGACAGAACAAGAGGATCCCTTTCGAGGTGAGGCACACATCCAGGCTCACCTGCTTCTGTTCTCCCTGCTCCTACCTCATCCACTGTCTTATCTACTCTCTAGAGGAATGTGTGTGAAAGCCTGTCTGTGCCTGTGATCATCAAACAACTCGATGTGCCACACACTCAACCCACTTATCTAAGTAACAGTTCATATGAAACTGTTCCAATCTCATCAGTTAGTACTAGATAATTGATTCAGTTTCTGTGTCGTGACTTTGAAGACATTTGTCTTCAAAGCTTTATACTCATAAAGTCACATGTATTATCTCATGCAACAACCAGAATTTGTTTTAAGTCTGCTTCACACGCTGCATGAATATTAAGTTACTTGATTGAATACTCGTGTTTTAAAATTACACAATCTTACTCAGTGTTTCATGTCAATTTTTGAAATTAAAGAAGTACTTTGTACATTCATAGTGACTTAAAGTATAGATATTAACAACAGAAATAATTGGTGTCCTCCACAATCCCATACAAAAAAATGAAAGAAAATAAAAGTTAAAAAAAAGCTTAGAACCCAAAATTTATGTGAATAATGTGCGGTGGCCTCGTGTGTGTGTGTGTGTGTGTGTGTGTGGTAACTTTTCATCCGCACAGGGGGAAAACACAGGCATGTATTTGCTTGTTTTTGTTTTCCCCTGTGTACCTCCCCTTCTAGCCCT
Organism: Embiotoca jacksoni; assembly: GCF_022577435.1. Lineage (NCBI taxonomy): Eukaryota > Metazoa > Chordata > Actinopteri > Embiotocidae > Embiotoca > Embiotoca jacksoni. The sequence goes on from NW_027185436.1 coordinate 8,863,301, forward strand.
TGTCTCTACGCCTCCCTCATCCCCCAGCTTCCTTTGTGCGGCCAAGATGAAAACTAAACAGAGCTGAACCTGATCTCTCCTGTCTGACACACACTCACACACACACACACACACACACACACACACACACACACACACACACACACACACACACACACACACACACACACACACACACACACAAGATGCACACGCCTGCAGACATTCCCTGTGTGGTCCTGCACGTCCTCAAATCTTCACACAGATGCCGCCAAACCTTCCAGGGCTGCGTGCATGCTTATCACTGCTCTCATTGAGTATACTGATTATAGCAAATATTTTTTTTCAAGTTGTTCGGCAGGAATGATATCGCCAAAGTTTAGTCATTTTGTTCTTCGTGCCTTTTTTTACACACTTCAAACAAAAGTATACAGACCCAGGTGGATTGCCTAAGCACTTCAGGACTTCAAGAAACAGTGCAATCACTGTCAGTCATATCACTGTTAAGATGATTGTACATAATCTCAAGTATTACACGTTTGCCTTTGGCTAAGGTCTCATCAGAAGTTTCAGAATGCTTTTCCTTTCATCTCCCTCTCTCTCTCTGTCTGTCTGTGTCAGGACCGTACGGGGGAGTGTCTGAAGAGGACAGGGGCCAGCGTGGCCCTCACCTCTATCAGTAATGTCACGGCATTCTTCATGGCAGCCCTCATCCCCATCCCAGCGCTCAGAGCCTTTTCTCTACAGGTATGATGTGTGTTTCTCTGTCTTTCACTCTCTGTGTGTGTGTGTGTGTGTGTGTGTGTGTGTGTGTGTGTGTGTGTGTGTGTGTGTGTGTGTGTGTGTGTGTGTGTGTGTGTGTGTGTGTGTGTGTGCGCGCATGTGGTGTACCTTTACCTCTGCATGTGTTTGTGCATGCACATAGTGCATACGTGTGCTTTGTCGATGTGTGAAAGGGTAGCTTGAGTCGCTGTCATCAATGTGTGTGTACGTGCGTGTGTGTGCGTGTGTACGTGTGCGTGTGTGTGTGTGTGTTCAGTCGTGTGGGGCCTCTCACTCACTAATAGTCCTGTTCCAGTCCTCATTGGCTCCAGATTTCTCCAGACTGTTTTATTGATTTCATTCATCAAATTGAAGGTGTGTGTGTGTCTGTGTGTGCATGAGGAGGAGTGTGTGTTTTGTTAAATCCATCCCGCCCTCCTTCTTTGAGGCTGTTTAGTGGTTGGCCCGGTGTCTGTCCAGATTGTGGCTGAGGTCCATGTAACTGAATCCCTCTGCGTGTGTGTGTGTGTGTGTGTGTGTGTGTGTGTGTGTGTGTGTGTGTGTGTGTGTGTGTGTGTGTACTCGCATATCCTCACGCTCATGTGTATGTGTGAGTGTAGTATCTGTGTGGGAGGTTTGAAAAGCAATGGCCTAGTTGTTTGTGCGCGTGTGTGTATGTGCAAAGGTGGGAGATCCAGAGGGGAGCTCTGACTTCTCTAACATCTGTCAGTAATTATAGACGTCACCAGAACAGTGAAAACTAGTACAGAAAGCGACGTCTGACAAAATGCCTCCAATAATTTCTGAACTGTTATTTCATTTAAACACTCACTCAGTCACAGTGATACATCCTGTGAGGAGAGGATATGGTTGGATTAATCCTTTGATGGCTACTGTATGCAGGCTGAGTCTTTGCAGCAGTATAATAAATAGAAGGATAGAGCTAGAAAACAAAACATAAATATAAAAAAAATAAATATAAACATGTGTGGGCTGCAAAAAAACAGGTTTTGAATGACACATCAGCTTGGTGTTCGGGTCAATGTGGGACTTATAATATTGGTTCGTGGAAAGTCATATTGATTTTATCGTTAAAGGAGGCTGTTGTCACTTTATTGGATCCACTATGTATTGCTGTTGTGTTGAAACCCAGCTGACTCTGGGCAAAGGCAGGGTACACTCTGGACAGACCGCTAGTCCATCACAGAGCCAACACAAAAAGACGGATAAAAAGACAGACAACTATAGACGCTCACATTCATTAACAACTACTGGCAATTTCAACTCACCAATTAACCTAACATGCTTTTCTTTGGATGGAGGGAGCTGGAGTGCCCGGATAAAACCCACAAAGGCACAGAGAGAACATGCAAACTCCACACCGAAAACCCCAGCCGAGGTTCGAGAACCTTCTTGCCGGAAGCGACTGTGCTAACCACCGCATGATCGTGCCACCTCAGTGTATCTCATTTTAATTGATTCCCCAACACGATCAGGATAGTGGAATATGGACCTTACGTCTATGTTTGCGCACTTCTTCTCACGTGATGTCTTTCCAGCCCGTTATGCATATTGTGGTGATGAACAGGAGTTTTTAAAGTTAGCTAATCGAATCCACGGCGTTACGAACATGTAGAGTAGATTGCTTAAAGGTTGGCTGTGTGAAACTTTAGCCAATTAGGTAACCATGTTATTCATTTAATTTCCATGTGGATGTTGAACAGGCTACAACTCGACCCCCTTCTACACGTCATATAACTACGTCAGCTTTTTGACTGACTGAAACTATCACTTAACATACTATGTACTTCTGAGTGTTTCAAAAAGCAGAGTGCGATGCTTTTTGTTTTGTTGTGAGTGCAGCGTTTTTTGTCAGAACTACTGATTGGTACATTTATTTCCCCTCACTGTATTCTTCTTTGTTTCTGTTATCACCTGTTTCCGAAAGGGTTTCAAACAGATCAGGAACTTAGGTTAACCGTGTGCAGAAAGCAAAGAAAGCTGGCAAAGTTTGACAGCTATCAGCAGCCAAAGTTAAAAATCAAGCATCATGAAACACACCAGTCAAATAAATATAGACAATAAACTCACTCAATAGACAATTTGGACACGTAGTTTAAGAAGGGAGGTTACCTAAAGAAGACCGTATAGTATAATAAATGTAAGTGACAGATTGTAGTCTAAGTGCTGGTTACACAAAATCACAATCTCTCTCCCTCACCTCCTTCTTCTTCTCTCACTCTTACTCTCTTTCTCACACACACACACACACACACACACACACACACACACACACACACACACACACACACACACACACACACACACACACACACACACACACACACACACACACACAGAGTGAGGTAAGATGTCGCCACATTGAGTACAATATTAGCACGTGTGGATAGATGGCTTTAGTACAGCGAGTCTGTCAAACATGATCCGTTTACCCCATGGGTCTAATCCATGCAGCCTCGCTTCATACACACACACACACACACACACACGTTGCGATAAGCAAACGCGCAACACACAGACATACCATGCATACTTTACACTTGAGACTGGTGGAGGGAAACTTCATGGACTAGACAATTATGGTGATACCCATCTTATATTATGGAACACACACACACACACACACACACACACACACACACACACACACACACACACACACACACACACGCATACATCACAACCACAACCAGTGACGCTCGTCTCTTAACCTCACATCAGTGCAGAGATATGTGCCGCTGTGTACGTGTGTGTCTCTTTATCAGCATTAAACGCTTCCTGTGGTCGACTCTTGCCTGGATTCCTTTTTCTCTCTTCCCTCCGTTATGTCTATCATTCACCTCCATCCATTAACGTATGAACAAAAAAAGAATCTTGTCCCGATAACAACACAAAAACACACACAGGAACACACACGTTCATATGCAGAGGACAGATGTGATGATAAATATCTCCTCTGTGGGGTCAGCTAGCGGTCACTATGTGTGTGAGCAGAGTCGTACTGTATCTGTCTGGATGTTAGTGGGCCAATTGAGAATTAATTGTTCTCCTCTACTTCCAGAGGTTTTCTTCTAACTTTCGTTGACATTATTCCTCTCTCGTTGACTGAGCAGAGCTGAGGAATGAGGGAGGGCGAGGATGTGTGTGTGTGTGTGTGTGTGTGTGTGTGTGTGTGTGTGTGTGTGTGTTTCTGCGTGGTGTTAAGGTGTGGTTTAAGTAGGAGGCTGTACAGTTTTTTTTTAATCTGGCAGTAGATATGTAGGTTTATGTGCATTTTTTTTGTGTAAGGGGTGTGTGTGTGTGTGTGTGTTGTCTGTGCAGCCGCAGCGCCTGCTCATCACCTCAGGCCCCGCAGGCCTCTGGCTCCTTGGGTGGTCTGGCACACACACACAGGCCTGTGTGTGTGAGTGCGTGCGTGCGTGCGTGCGTGCGTGCGTGCGTGTGTGTGTGTGTGTGTGTGTGTAGTGGTCTGGCAACTACGCAATATCCAGATTGTACTCTGGGCAGGGCCCCAACCTAACCCCAACCCCCACCCTCTGCTCCAGTGCACCACCTTCAAATACTTAACCACAACATTGTACTGGCTTCTATTACACATACACACAAGCCTTGCTTTTTATCTGCACACTCAGTGTTTTTGTCTTGAAAGGAACTGAAAATGTGTTGAAAGGCAGTTTTTCCTTGACATGAGCTTTTTCAGATCGTGTTAGTTTAATCTGTACTTAAGGTTTAAACAGGATAATTGTTTGAGGCTTCTTCACAATCATTTTGCAGTTTAAAACTTGTTCACAGATGGTAATATGTGAAAAACTTTTCTTTGCATTTCCATGGTCTGGAAAAAAAATATCTTCTGTTTATTTTTCTTTCTTTTTTGGATTTTAAGACACCTTTTTGAAGTCCAGTTCCTTTAGAATGTATCCCACCATTACTTTCTGCTTTGTGTATCACCCACCACCTGTCTTGTATCAGTTTTTAACTGAATACAAATAATAGAAATCAGTCACAAGTCTGATCCTTTTCTCTGATAAAAGCAATTTTTTTTCCCCACAAAGTAACAACGTTTTCTGTGTATCTTGCAGGCGGCTGTGGTGGTGGTGTTTAACTTTGCCATGGTGCTGCTCATCTTCCCCGCCATCCTCAGCATGGATCTGTACCGACGAGAAGACAGACGTTTTGACATTTTCTGTTGCTTCCACAGGTGTGCATACACACACTGTACACACGTACGGACACACAAAGGCGTTCTTTCTTTCTGATGAAGGTTACTGCTTCCCTGTCTTTTTAGTTCTTGCTTTTATCTGTTCCTCAGATGTCTGATCTGACAATCAATAACTTAAACACACGGTTATCTCTGAGATATCTTCGCCTTAATCCCCCTCAGTCAAAACCTAATTACTGCTGAAGACGTCTCTCTCTGTCTGGCTGCGTGGTTGTTTGATTGTGTGTTTATCTGTCATAGTCTTTATTAAACTTTACCAGTCTGCCTGCCAGCCTGGGCATGCTTGTTGGCTCAGCGATCATACAGATGTGTACACACGCTATTAAATTCCATTGTTGGGTTTCAGCTCTATTTTCATGCTCTTGGCAGAGAGAAGATACACAATAACATATGGCTGATGAATATACTTTACAGATGCAATGCAACGCTTAACTATTTCACACAATCTAATGTTGTATGTATGTATGTCTTAAAACTTTCACCATTTAATCTCTACATTTTCTTTCACAGCAGTCCATGGTCTGACTTGTTTCCACTGTGTTTATCTCTGCAGCCCATGTGCCAACCGTGTGATTCAGATCGAGCCTCAGGCGTACCTGGACGGGGCAGACGGGAGTCACTACAGCCCTCCCCCATCATATCGCACCCCTCCTCCCTCATATCGCACGCCTCCCCCAAGCTACAGCAGCCCCCCTCCGTCCTATAGTAGCCATGGATTCGCCCAGCAGACCCAAATCACCATGCAGTCCACGGTACAGCTCAGGACAGAGTATGACCCTCGCACTCAGGCCTTCTACACCACAGCCGAGCCCAGATCCCAGATCTCTGTGCAGCCCATCAACCCAGCTCCGATTAGGAGCAACCCTAACAGTGACTATTACAACAACAACAACAACGCCAGCGGTAGCAGGAACAGCTGCAACAGCAATAACGGCAATCTCAGCAACAACAACAGTGGGAGCCGAAGTAACGGGGGATCTCGAGGTTCTGCCACCTTCTCCCATCTCCGCCCTGCACCTCCTCATGCTGCCCCGACTTCAAGTGCTTGCTCAGTTCCTCAGGGAGATGCAGCCTCATCAACTGGCCAAAGTCCCGAGAACAACAGCTCCACTCGGGACCTGTTGTCCCCTGTCGGAGAAGCCTCACGGGGCCTGCGCTGCCTCGAGCCCCCCTGCTCCCGCTGGACCTTGGCCTCTTTTGCTGAGAAGCACTACGCTCCGTTCCTTCTGCAGCCCACCACCAAGGTGAGTTTAATTTCTCTGTGTCTGTTTGTACAGAAGAAAGAGAGAAAAAGAGGCAGAATAGCTTCTGTGTGAGGTAAAGGTGTGTTTGTGTGCTGACTCAGTGTGGTGTTAATTTGAAGGGGAGGGTTAGTCACAAGAGTGAATAGAGTCGATGGAGGAAATCTGGGGTGGAGGTTGTGGTCCGGTCCTATCTGAGTCACACACAGACACACACACACACACACACACACACACAGCCTGACCTCAGTCTCGTGGGTGGCCAGTCCTCTCAAAGCCTTCCCGAACTGAAATCATCTGGTGGCCTGTACTTGACACTAGAAAATGTTCCTCAATTTCATTACACTGTCAAATGTTTCTTCATATTACCAAATTGCTTCATGCACTCCTGTGATGCCTTAATCCAACACTCCCATTATTGCTGAATGACTCAAAGGAAAAATCTGGTTTATTACAATCTGGGTCTTATTTTCTTCTTTTTGGCCATCATGGCATGGCAGCTTTGCTATGATGTTTAAAAAAAAAAAGTCTGACAAATTGTAAACAAGCAGACAGCTTATTTGGGGATAAAAACAAAAAAATGATGTAATGGTCGGTAAGCCTGCACGCAGTTAGTCAAAACTGAACCAGAAAATCATTCTGCAAACTTTGATGGATGCAACAATAGACAATTTGGACAAAAATCTTAGAGTTAATTTTTTCGGTTTTTCTTCATAAGTTTGGCTGACCTCAAAGTTTTCCTAAAATCTGCACAATCATATGTGTCTCTTGGCCTGTCAGAGATCTTTACACTATATTGTCACTAATTAATTAAAGTAAATAATTCCTCCTGTGCATCTTTTCAAGTATGTTGCTAAAATCCACCTAAGGCTTCGCATTCATCGTCTATATTTCAGTTTTTCACTTATTCAGAATATGCAACACACTGTCAGAGGTAATGAGTGCAGGTTGATGTGCAGTGAATTGATTGATGAAGCTGTGTCTTCCTCCCTCTGAACCCAGGTGGTTGTGATTGTGCTGTTCCTCTGCCTGCTGGGAGTCAGCCTGTACGGGACCACCCAGGTGAGGGATGGCCTGGAGCTGACAGACATCATACCCAGAGAGACCAGCGAGTACGACTTCATCGGGGCCCAGTTCAAGTTCTTCTCTTTCTACAACATGTACGTGGTGACCCAGCGTGCTGACTACGCCCAGAACCAGCCACTGCTGGACCAGCTCCACCAGAGGTTCCACACTGTTCGCTATGTGCTGAAGGAGGACAATGGACAGCTGCCCCGCATGTGGCTTCACTACTTCAGGGACTGGCTGCAAGGTGAAATTAAGCTTGATATAAAATGACCAACCCAACCCAACCCAAATTGGATTTGGTCATATGCGCTATTTTGTCAATTTTATTTCCAATGAAATTAGTCAGATGTTGGATCATGAGTCAGAGTCAGTGTGAGTTACCATCACACTGACATCACAGTTGATTTTCTTTTCTTTATACCTCATTTAACATCACTCTCTAGGATAGTTAAAGCATGGAAATAATTTACTTTTTCATGAAACATTTGTGAGATCATAATTTTCTTCTGTGTTTTGACATAAATCTGCAGGAAACAAGATGTTCGGCAGCAGTTCAGAAGTAGGAAGGGGATTGCAAAATGGACACTGACAGTAGCTGATTAAAATCACTTGTGTCTTCCACAAGTGGGGCTTATGGAGGAGGCTGAATCGAGGGGGTCACAGTTTTCAACTGCCTTATGCAATGCACAGTGTGTTAGAATCTTTGGCAGCAAGTTGCAGATGATGTTGGCGGGGCAAATTGTCAGTCACAGACACATATTTAACTCATATTAGTATTACTCATGCTAGTATTTATCATTTTCAAATTAAATGTATTACTCAAAAAACATTAGATATTTGGCATGTGCACACCTTTAATGTATGGAAGCTTAGGTACATTTTTCTCAATGGCAGCATTCACTTTGGGATTCCTGGTTATATAGTGTATAGAAGTATATAGAACTATAAATTGCCATGGAACAAGACTATTATCTTTCACATGTCAACCCAATCCAAGCATGGCTTCATTTTTAGTGAGAAAACACACTCGCTGACTCGCTCTTAGCGATAAAACACATTGTGAGAGTCTGTGTGTGAGGCGGCTGGGAGCCACACAGAGTGTGTGTGTGTGTGTGTGTGTGTGTGTGTGTGTGTGTGTGTGTGTGTGTGTGTGAGTGAGGAGGGGGGTGGGGGGGCAGAGAGAGAGAGAACTGTGTCTGATATTGCTCTGCAATGGTGGGACAAATTGGAGCCAGACAGGCCAAGGAACGAGACCCAAAACAACATCTCCCAGAGACGGACCACAGCATGGGCCTTGGGGGAGAGCCGAGAGAAGCGGAATGATACACATATGGATTAGAGAGTAGTATAGAAAAGGAGGCACATGTTACTGATATTGTCTCTAACAATCGCTTTGAATTAAAAACAGCAGATTTTAGGCTTTTGAAGTCATGTTTGGTGGTTGAGAATGGAACCAAGTTATCATATTAAATAAATCAAGCTTATTATAAGGTTAGGGTTAGGTTGCAGTGTTGTGTTATTTGTGCCGGGTTATTATGTGTGGTGTTTTTCCTGTGAACTGTGTGCTTTGTCTGTGTGTTGCAGAGGAGGATTGAAGATAACGGGGCATGTAACCTTTTTAAACATCCACATCTAACCAATCTGTCTTGTTGTGGTTTCCTGCAGGTCTCCAGCAGGCATTTGACAAGGACTGGGAGGCCGGCCGCATCACCTTCGCCAACTACAGCAATGGCTCTGATGATGGCATCCTGGCGTACAAGCTTTTGGTGCAGACGGGACACAGGGACAAGCCTATTAACTTCAGCCAGGTATGTTCAGGATATAATGCATTCGACGGATAGACTTGAGAGATTCTCGCACCAGTGTCAAAGCCTTTCTGTCCCATCGTATGTTGTTTTTTTTTCTTCTGTCTCTCTCTCTCTCTGTCTTTCTTCATCTTCTGTCTGTGATGACTTTACCGAACCCAGGAATTTAAAGCACTCACTGGATCTGCAGCCTGCCTCTGAAAAACCTATTAACTCTTCATTTAAACCGTTTGTCAGTGTGTGTGTGTGTATGTGTATGTGTGAGATGCACTCTTATTCGCAGGGCTTTGACAGTAATTTGTTTCCCTTGAGCATCAAGCCTTCCAGTTTGACACTTTATCAGTGATTCCAGAAAACTGTGGAAATAATTTTAAAAAAAAACTTAAATGTTCAAATGAAATAGATTCAATAAAGGAGAATTCTTACATTTTTACCACATATTTGCATATTTGGTGTATATTTTGACAAATCATGAAGTCATCTAGTTTGCCAAATTTTGCAGCTGAATGAGTGAGGTCCACTACTGTTTAAGAGAAATGCTTATTTTCTACATTTAAACAAGGTACTGGACTATTGCAATAAAGACAATCATTGTATGTCAGAAAGTTTAAATGGAATTTACATTAAAAGGAAAAGTGCCTTCTTTTCCCTTCATTCAATTCAAAAATCCACACCATCATGCAAAAGTGGTATATTATTTGATATAATTTATATTCCAACAAACTGATCCACTAAATATATAAAAATTGCTTAAAACATGTTGCTTGTGTTATTTGCTCACTGTGCCTTGGAATTCTAGTTTGGTGGTATACGTTTGGTAGAGAAGACACATTTTGCTGTCTGCTGGTCTGAGTGCAGCACATGCCAAGATGTCATTATTTATGCTGACAGAGCCAAAAGAAGTCCATGAAATTGTGTTTCCAAACTGTTGTGCATGCACAGCAAATGATGGAGAAATTGATGCTGCACCTCAGCTGAATCCAAAAAAGAATTGAGTGAGTACGCAACAAAGACAGTTATCTTCACCGTCTGACAATCTCCATCTGAAATAAGCGACTGTGGCACTGGAGGAGTGGTTGACATCTAAAAATGATTCAAGCCAAGCTAGTTAGCAGCTTACACCTCGGAAGGAGGTCGAGAAAGAAACTTAGTTCAAATCAAGTCTCTTATATGTCAGCAGAAAGATACCAACCAGCTGATAATGACAGAAAATGGGGGAGAAACAGGGAAATGAAGGGAAACATTGAGTTTGTGGTGGTGAGGAAGCTTTCTCAGCTTCAACAGGGCATTGCATGCTTTTTTTTTTTTTTTTTTATAGTTACAACTCCAAAAAACAACATACGTGGATGCATGGCTGCATTCTTTGGCAGGAAAAAGGGAAAACAGAAGATAAGAAACTGGAGAAATATAAAAACAAAATTCTTGGCCAAGATTTCTGCAAACCTCAAACACAAAACCCTCCATGTCCTTTTCAACAGATATCACTTTCAGCAGAGATAATTGACAAATAGCTCTGCTGTGACCTGTGTTTATTTAAATGTATAATTTGTGTGTGAATCTATGTTCAACTTGTGCATGTCTACAGATATATGAAGACTCACCCCCCCCACCCTATTACTCTTAGATGTTTGTTTTGGCTATCTCCGTTATCCAATAAACTCCATTGCAGCAGCATACTGCTCTTTCCCATCCCTTTCACTAGCTGACAGGAAGCAGAGGCAGCCCTGGTGTGCGGCCCCGTGACATCACTTCCTCTGCCTGTGAGGGAAGTGTACTTGCCGTGAGGCGTGGGGGCCGCCAGCAGAGCTGCCTGGGCTTCCCGTGACAGCTTGAAGACATACAGTTGTTGCGTATCCCGCTGTTAAATTCAATCCAGATCCTCTGGAATCCGTCTCTCTCTCTCTCTCTCTCTCTCACTCCGTCTCTATAACTCCTGCTCGCACTACCGCTCTCCCTCACTGTGTCTCTCTTCCTCCCTCCTTTGCTCCACTGCTGTGTCCTCTTTCAATGAAGGGAGCTGAAACACGTGGTTTCTTTTGAGGCAGCGCTGTGTGTGCATTTGTATGTTGTGAATGTGTGTTCTGCTTTTGTCTGTTGGGAGCAGTAGCGGGTTTTTTTTTTGTTTGTTTGTTTGTTTTTTCTGGCCCAAAATGAGGACCAGATTCTTTCCAACCCTGGCCAATTGCAAAGCTAGATGTTTTATTTTGATATGCCACTCTGTGGATCCGTGCAGAGGTGTTCTGCCTTTGATCTGTCCCTACGAACATGCCTCTGTGCTGGGTGACCATTCGTTCCCTTGTGTGCGTGGTTTGAAAATACAGCAATAGAAAGATAAAGCTTTAGTGAGTGAATACAGAAGGAGGCGAGTACAGAGAGGAGGAGGAGGAAGAAGAGATGGAAAGTTTAAAAGGCCAAGCTAAGGCTATCAAGAGCTCTTTTCTTCTTCGGGTCGGGTGGGTCTGTGGCGCCAGGTATTCTGGGTACCAATAGGGGTCAGGAGAACCAAGTGTGAGCAACATTTGTACAGATGTTGTGTTATTTTTATAGCTCTACTCCATTTGCTGGGTGGCATTTCCTTCAGTGTTAACAACCAGGTTAACTGCACACAGACGCGCTCAGGGACTCCAGCCAATTTTTTTATTGTTACGCGAACTCAAGCAATTTTTCTCTCCCCATCCCCCACCACAAAAAAAAACAAACAAAAAAAAACTTCTTTCTTCATCTACCTAACCCCATGAGTCCAGCTTCAACCCCCCCCAAAACTACCTGCCACTGTGAAAGAGGGATTTATGGTTCCTAGAAGAGAGAGTGGCAGCGCGGTGTGCAGTAATGGTTTCATCTCTCAGGAGGTAGCAATGCTACGCTACACTCCTCTGCTTCCACATGGGAGGGCGAAAGTAACAGCCCTGAGCGAGACAGCCATTCTAGTCTGCTCGCTGACCACAGCTGTCGAAGGCAAATGACACCCACTGAAACGGAGCGCAGAAACACTCATGGGTTTGGTCAGCAGCTTCGCGGGTGGATGCCAGAAGCTTGGCTCGATGCTAACGGAGACTAATGTGGTACAAAGTCTTTAATTGAGAGATTTTAGTAAAGGGAAATCCAAGCTTAGCAATATTAATAGTGTTTTGACGATGCGATTTGGTGTTCCACAGTGATATTCAAGGCATTACCACTTTTGCCTTGAAATGTGGGGTTTTGAGCATATGCCAGCATCCCCTGTTGCCCGTAGGCACAGCAGTGATAGATGATCAAGTATGTGGTAATAAAGTATTGGGCAAATAGAGTTTAGATCAAAACACACCCTGAACTACTGTCCAATAGCTAAAACGCCAGATTATAGTTTCTCTCCTTTCACAAATGTACGAGCACTTGGTATCACAGGCATCAGCAGCAAGCAGCTGCTTCTTGACAGGAGAGTTCTGCAAGGCCTCCTTTAGAATTTTATTCAAGAGTGGTCAGGACATCGGGCCTGAGGTTGGCCCGCCAATATCTACTGTATGTAAAGGGAGAAGCTGATTCAACATTTTCCATGTTTTAATGTGGCATGATAATTCTGGGAAGCTGCGATCAGAAGTACGGGAATTTTCAGAAAGGCGACCAGTGTTTGACTTGTTGATTTTTCTTTGGTAGTACAGAGAGAGGGGCTAATATTTGACTCGTATTTTGAAAGCTGCTCCGTTCTCTTGCAGTCATGCGTGTGTATAAATAAGCATTTCTGTGGTCTGCTCACCTGTGGACTGTTATGGTTTAAACACGCCTGATTTCCACAATACTTTTACATGTCCAGTGTATACTTAATGACCGCAAGCTCCACCTTTTTTCCTTTTACCTCAATCTAATTTTTTTTTTCTATGAGCAAATTATTCCATTTTTCAAACTTCAAAGTCTGTCTTAGCCTAATGTGAATGCGAAGGGACGTAAAGCAGGAAGGTAAGTATGTGTCTGAAAGTTGTGTTTTAAGAGTCCACTTTAGAGGCTAGAACAGAACTTAAATGTCTACATTTGTAATTATTCTCTTCATTAATTGATCTCTTTTGTGCGTTTTGTAGCTGACTCATCAGAGGCTTGTGGATGCAGATGGGATCATCCACCCTGGGGCTTTTTACATCTACCTAACCGCTTGGGTCAGCAACGATCCCGTGGCGTATGCTGCCTCGCAGGCTAACGTTCGTCCACACCCTCCTGAGTGGCTCCACGAGCGTACCGACTCCATGCCCAAGATGCGCTTCAGCAGTAAGTCAGCCTGCCATAAGTTCACAAATTACCGTACAGTTGAGAGCAGGGTGCCCTAAACTGTGACGGAACTGAGTTTTTCTTTTCCCAAAAGGAAGGACATTTCAATGGTAATGTTGTTAACTCCAACACATTTAGCATTTCAGCATTGCAGTAGATAGTTACTTTATTAATCCCCAAGGGGACATTTTTTAATTGAAATGTGGAAGTTTATACCCACAATTTGGTACAGCTGAACAAATTTCATTTACAAACTGCTTACTGAAATTTTTAGCCTTACTTTTGTGGGGCTCATTGGTCTGCGCATTGGTTTCCATAAGGCGGCTGCTACATGTGAGCTGTGTTTACCTCTTGTGGTTTGAGTTATTGCTCCTTGTCTGCCTCTTAGCTCTAAGTGAGGTAGTAGACTTTACTGTACCACCGCGTTGTGTGTGTGTGTGTGTGTGTGTGTGTGTGTGTGTGTGTGTGTGTGTGTGTGTGTGTGTGTGTGTGTGTGTGTGTGCATTAGTGCATGTGTGAGCTCGGGTTGCAAAGCTGAGGAGCAAGACACAACTCGATGTTGTTCTTCTAATAGTGCCTGTGGTGAATGCTATAATCCTGACTACCATGGGGCCCTAGCATTACGCACACACACACACACACACACACACACACACACACACACACACACACACACACACACACACACACACACACACACATACATACATTATTAAAACTCAGTGACCCCAAACACAACACACACCCTGTTCTCATTTCCCTACCACACATACAGACTGTAAGTCACATAAAAAGTATAGTCATGTTGTTATTTGATTCTAGCCTATGATTTGGTACAACTCAGGAAGTGCTCCACGGGGGAGGAAAATGATTGGATAACAAGGAGAGACTGGGTTTGGGTGGGAAACACAATTGGATAACAAGCAGGAAGTCCTTGACGGGGGGATAGGATGTGATTGGATAAGCAGCACGGAGTCCTTGGCTGTGCAGGAGCCCCCTGGAGCAGATCAACGTTGGCCAAAAGCCAACTGGGGTTCTAATGGAAATTTATAGTTGAGATTATAGTGGGCCATACCATGTTAGCAAGTGCTCCCGTCTGACCCTACGGTGACTGTGGAATACACACACTCACACCAACACCAGACAGCCCAAAATATGAAATTGTATAAGAAAAAAGAGAAGTATTAGTTAGATGTGTCGTTACAGATTCCTCTTAAGATGCTGCCATATTCAGCAATGTGTTGTTAATTACACTGAAAGCAAAATCCTCAATGAAAACACTGTTTATTCTGCACCACGTATGACTTCATAGCGGAGTGACAGGCAGGTATACGTGTTTATGCATCTATGTTATGCTTTATGTGGCGGCGCTAAGTTTAGGGTGTGGTAATGGCAGTGATTCTGACATTGTAATTACTGTGAATCAACGTTAGGCCTGACAGTCTGCTGTGTCTGGAACTGATAGGCCCTCATTAGCCAGGCTGGGCCACAGGCTGGCTAGGTTTGAGTCAATGGAGCTCTGTTTCACATTCCCCCACCACCACCACCAGCACCCCAAGGTCCCAACACACCACACACACACACACACACACACACACACACACACACACACACACACACACACACTCACTAACACTTGCCTGCAGATGTAGCGTCTCTTGGAACAAAGCTGGATTAGGGAGGGGAAGCCTTGATATTGGTGGTTTGGCTAAAGGATCTCAAATGATTTTGCAGATACACCAAATGATCAAAACATAATGCTGTTTTATCAGAAAAGACAAGTATCATCTGCAGATGTCATTTTGGCTATTGTTGATTTATCTGATTACTTCCTTGACATTCCTCAGCAATCTTATTTCTCTGAATTGAAATTGTATCATCTTGCAAGGCTGCCCATGCGCAAAATCCTCATCGACTGTTGCTAATGAGATAAAGATCAAAGAGCGTCTGTTTTGACTTTAAATCAATTCACCTTCCTCTCATTGTCTCTCTATCCAGTTCCGGCCGCTGAGCCCATCGAATACGCACAGTTCCCCTTCTACCTCAACGGGCTCCGGGAGACACCACAGTTTGTGGAGGCCATCGAGAGCGTGCGGGCCATCTGCGGCAACTACAGCCGACAAGGCCTCCCCTCCTACCCCAACGGCTACCCTTTCCTGTTTTGGGAACAGTATGTTAGTCTACGCCACTGGCTTCTGCTGTCCATCAGTGTTGTGCTCGCCTGCACCTTTCTGGTCTGTGCCCTTTTCCTGCTCAACCCGTGGACCGCCGGCATTATAGTAAGTTTCTGAGTGCAGACAGACACATAAATACATACACACGGTGGGTTGTGGCCAGAAAACCAGACTTGTATCCATAAAGCGATGATTGTTGAGAAAGATACACATGGACCTGCTCATTCTTTGTTACCCACTTTTGATTCGTAAAATAAATTGCTGTTTTGATCGGTTAATTATGTCACAAACAAGGCCACTCTAACACAACAACAACAAAAAGAACCCTTAACTTAGTTATTGTTTTCTTGCCTTCTTCCATTTTTACTGTTTTGTGTGTGTGTGTGTGATCCAGAAAGCATGTCAAGAGAGAAAGAGCCAGAAAGGAGAAGGGGCTGCTGTGTGTTATCGTAGCCCCAGTCGCCAGTTTATCTTGTACTGTTTTGTTACGGTCAGTCTGTTTAGTCTAGTCCAACACTCCCAGACACCCATGCTGAAATGAATGGGAAGAGGACCCAAAGTTGCTCCGGCTACTGGCTCCCACTCTAAACCTATAAAAAAGTTTGATTTTATTTCCATCCGCCACTCTCGTCCTCTCTTGCTCCTCTGACACGAGGAGTTTCCAAGGATACAAGCAAGCACGCATTCACACACACACACACACACACACACACACACACACACACACACACACACAGGCAAGGGCACAAACGCACTTTGAGCGCTCATAGACATGTATGTATATACCGGCACACATACAGTCTGAACGTGTAAACACACGGGTACATAATTCACACAGAAACGCATGCAGGGAGCACTCTGCTTTTTCTCTCTGGTGGGTTGTATTTTACAACAGGCAGTGTTCCAGGCCCCCCCCCGGGCCCTCAAACAAGTGAGGAGGGGACTTCATGTTCATCCTTCAGGCTTTACTAGCAAGATCAAAAGACAAGTTATGCAGAGGCATCAAGGACCAGGGCAGAGCTAGCCCAATAACATCAAACCCTCAAGCCATTTCAAACGCTCGTAGCCATTTGCCCTGAATTCCGTTGTAACCATGTAGACAGAGGCTTTGTTTAAATCTGGTGTCGTGGCTCAAGATTTGTCCAGATTGTAGATCCTGATCCACTTCATACTGATTGCTGTTAACACTTCGCATCAGAAAGGGTCTGTGACTTAAAAGAAACAAAATACAGACACATACAACATTTTACCTGAGCTGACTTACACCGAATAGTGTCTCCAAGTCTTGTTGCAAGTTTAATCTAAAGTCTCTGAACATGATCAAGATCAAATGATCTGATTACCCAGGACGCACTGGAGAATAAAGTCTAAAATTCCCCTCGTGGACGTAAATGCACATACTCCGTGCTTGCTCACTTGTACACACACGCACACACACGCACGCACACACACACACACACACACACACACACACACACGCACGCACACGCACACACACACACACACACACACACAAACAACTACCTTCCCTGCCCACCTCAGCCCTCTTCAAAGGATTTGGGCCCCATGTAACCTGACACCTGTCAGCTGATAATGGCATTTACTCTCAGCTACTGTGCTCAAAGGATCCACCGAACACACACACACACACACACACACACACAACACACACACACACACACACACACACACACACACACACGTATGGTTAATACTTGGCACATCGATAAGACAGAGATACTCACACATATCATCTTCATGTATCATTACCCCCTCATCTATCTTTGTACAGTCAAAAAGTCCAGGTCAACTGTAGATTCACACGCCACATGTACGGAATTCTATTATTGTACAACAATAAAGTTATTATTTCCATTTATGATCATTTCACCCACTATGGTTACAGATGGTTTTTGTCTCTTTCACCTGGTAAATGCACATTATAATTGACTAATAGACACTATTAGTATCCTTTGGAAAAACACATTTGTGTCATGAAAAACCTAAAGTAATCACTTGAAAGAATTTATTTCAAGGCATGGATATTTGTTACTATATAATTTTGGTAAATGGTTATTTTTCCTTGAAAATGTTTTAAACTCCGAGATGATTAACGACACAAATTTCGTTTTTCGAAAATTCGAACGAACCAAACCTGTTTCTCTCCCAACGTGTGATTTAAAGTATAAAATCACTCTTCAAATAGGCTGAACCAGCTCCTTTCTAACAGAAGCCACTTCTTTTCTCTTCAGGTGTTGGTGCTTTCTCTCATGACCGTGGAGCTGTTCGGCTTCATGGGGCTGATGGGAATCAAGCTGAGTGCCGTCCCTGTTGTCATTCTCATCGCCTCTGTGGGCATTGGAGTGGAGTTCACCGTCCATGTGGCCCTGGTAGGCAAACAAAATACACATAAATGAATACGTAATCACGATCAGTGTGTGATTCTGAGCCTAAACACTGAAGTCTCCCTTAAATGGTGAAAAGTTTATTGTTGGTCAATAATTAAAGTCTCAATTTAGGTCCTTTATAACACTGTGTGAGGTTTATTCTTGAATGGTTTTGGGATAAATGACCCCCTTTTAGAACGAGACGTAAAGTGTGCGTTTGTGTGTGTTGTAGGCGTTCCTGACGGCCATAGGGGATCGTCACAAGCGGGCAGTGCTGGCATTGGAGCACATGTTTGCTCCAGTGCTCGACGGAGCCTTTTCCACTTTATTAGGTGTTCTAATGCTCGCAGGCTCCGAGTTCGACTTCATCGTCAGGTGAGTACAAAGTCAAACCGTCTGATAAACTGCTACAGGATTGCGCTTACCAAGGTTATCATGTGGCATCTGTGAACCATCAAGACCATGCCTCAACCTGTATGTCACACAGGAATCTACCTGAGACACCAATCATGCATGACAGCTTCTCTCTTCCCGTTTCCTCCTTCAATCTCTTTCTTGTCTTCCACCCGCATCTCCATTTCGTGCTCCCTCTCTGTAAACCTCATCCCTTTTCCAGCTTCCATTTACATAACTGTTGTTTTGTTTTTTTGTCCATTTCTGGGGGATGATCTCCAAGAAACTTCATTTAAAAACAAGCATTTATCTGTCTTCATTCTGCTCTCCGCTTGTATATTTTCTTTCATCCTCCCTCTCTTCCCCTTAATGTCTTTCATGCCTGACATTTTAGGGGAAACCGGGGGAAGGATGGAGAGTTGAAGGTCAGGAGACGGAGGAAGAGGAAGAGGGCTTGGAGGGAGTAGCAGAGGGAAGCAAAGTGAAAGAGAGCAAGGGGGAGAGAGAGAGAGAGCAGGAAAGTCCTCTGGCTTTTGTAATCCCTTTCAGCTCGTTTAACTGCCCTAGATATTTATAAGTAGGGGAAGCAGGAACAGGATGGGGTACGCAGATAAATTAGACTCAAAATGGGCACAAACGTGTATTGCATTGTCTGAAAGGGAAAAATAAGATTTCCAAATTTCTACAATGATTTTTGCATAATTTACAGCAAAAAAACCCAAAAAAAACCCCAATATTTTTCCAAATTTATAAAGCAAATATAATCACATCTGTGAAGTTGAAGTTAATCTGTTCATAGAATATAAATATTTATTTAAGTTGTCATGTGTGAATTTTTTTTATATTGTTTTACATTATTACACTTTTTTTGTGGGTTGGATCATCATGCATTTCTAAGAATTCAAAATCTATTTGTTGTACACATTTTCAAATTTTATTTTCAGTTAATACACACTTGTGACCATTTTTAGCCTAATTCCTCTACATAGTGGGGGGCAATAGAAGACAATTGTGAAAAGACAGGGGAGATGCACGTTGAAGCCGACGTTAAAACACTGTGGAGGTTCTGTGTCAATGGTTCCTTTTCTGTGTGTGTATGTTCGTAAGCATCAAACAGAAAGTAACCAGCACACGAGAGAGGAAAATGAACAATTCTATACATTCTCAACCCTGCAGGGTTATGAGAAGTTTCCGCTGAGCTCAGTGTGTAATCTAAAGTAACTTATGGGGTTACCTGACTACATGTTTGTGCACACATTCTTGGTTACAGCTGGATGAGGTAGATGTATACTTTGGTTGGCCTGCTCCTTTAAGAACTGGGAGCACTGAACTCCATGTGAAAGCACACAAACTATATCATGTGCACAGGCCTGCGCTCATGTATGCACACCCACACAATCACACATGCAAATGCCCCTTATATACACACACACACACACACACCAACACACACACCAACACACACACACCAACCTGCTCCCTGACCCTGTAATCATGGGGGTCAATGATGGCGTGCACACACAGACACGAACTCGGAGAGAAACATACAAACATGCACACACAAACTATAGAGGCCTACAGACCTTCTCTCCTCACCTCTAGTGGTGCGCAATAGTTTCTGGCTCAGTCCCGGGCCTCCATTTAAAGGTTCTGCTGTTGTCTGAGCAAACAAAGCAGCGCCCCAAGACGGTGCAATAACAACAGGCCCAGCTCGTATTTTTCTGCTTGCGCCGAAAGAAATGTTTCCCTGAGTTTCCCCGTCAGCCCTGTGAATGTTTTCACTCTAAACAGCCCGGCGGGGCACTGAGCCTGGTATGTGGGCTGCACGCGTGTGTGCGTGCGTGCGTGGATGCGTGTGTGTGTGTGTGTGTGTGTGTGTGTGTGTGTGTGTGTGTGTGTGTGTGTGTGTGTGTGTCCAAAGGTGACGTGGCGTGTACCCCTCCTGGTGTGAATGGAAATGCTAACCATGATGAGGACACAATTATTTCAGTCCAATTTACAGAAACATTTATGATAATCTAATAAGAGCAGATGGAGGGATGGGTGGGCTTTAAATACTGTAAAGTATGACGAGTGTGGGTGAGTGGACAGATCTTTACCAGAAAGTAAATCAAAGACCAATTATAGGTGCAATCTTTCTATGCTATTTTACCACCAAAGGCCTGAATTAGGCACGTTCTCAAAGGTTGTTGAACACCAAATGGGTGCAATTTTATATTGAAAAGGTTTCCTCTTTAAAAAAAAAAAAAAAAAAAAAAATTTAAAAATCTGCCTTTCATCCAGTATGTTTAAGAACCCGTCAGTTGCATTAAAAAAAAATGTAAGTGACAAAAATGTACTTTGAAATACATCAGAAATAATTTATTGTTGTTCTTTTGATGCATTTTATCTTATTGATTAGTTCAGTATTTCATATATCAGCAATGGATGAAGGCAATCTCTCTCACTATCTATTGATTACCAGTATTTCCCCCTTAATCCCAAACGTAATGGTGCCAAGTACACACACACACACACTGCTTATGTGCTCTGTGTCACGTAAGGGGACACGTGTAGTAAATCAAAAATGGTCTGTACTTATAGCGCTTTATCACCATAGCGGCCTCAAAGCGCTTTATGGTTTGAATCCCATTCACCTACTCACGCACACATTCACACACCAGTAGCGGCAGAGCTGCCATGCAAGGTGCCACCTGCCATTGGGAGCAACTTTGGATTCAGTGCCTTGCCCAAGGACACTTCGGCATGTAGACAGGAGGAACCAGGGATCGAACTGACAACCACATGATTAGTGGGCAACCCGCTCGACCAACTTAACCGCACCTGCCTTACAACCTGAGAAAATATGAATTGTTCTTCCCTATTAACCTGAATGGTGCAGAAGCACAAGTACCTCCAAGTTTAGCATTATTAGAAAACTATAATTTACTTTGTGTTCTGTAATGTTCTCTCGTATGTGAATTCATTTAAGTGGAAAACCGCTTTTAGCATCCTGAAATTGGAATTATCTTCTGATCGTCCATGCATTTCCCCATAATACCAGCAGTTTCACACAACCCCCTGGAGCATGCAGTTCTGTCAAAAATCCTGTCAATATTCCTGTCTCAGGACAGAATGAAAACAACTCTCGCTGGTCTCATTGTTGTGGGGTCCATGTGAGAAGCCCAAGTGTTTCACAGTCACTTCATCTGCCTGTAGGGTAGATCAATCTCTGCTCTGATTTGAAGCCTGTGGTAAAGAATGCTATGTGAAATATAAATCAAACGTGAAATAAAATAACGCACCACGGACTAGATCTTGCAGATTTTAGTCCGTTATATTCAGTCAGACAAAAGGAGATTCATGGTTCATTAGTGTCATTAGTGTGTCCCTGATAACCTGAGAGCTTCCACGGGAGAACCAATGAGGAGGAAAGTCTGCCCAAATGAAGGAAGGTGGATTGGACAGCAAGTGAGAGATTTAGAGTGGAGATTGGGGGGGTCTTACCTGATACATTGGAGATTTAATTAGACGGAGGGGATTGTGGAGTGGCCGGGAATTTCACAGGGGCTTAGCTGGAAGGAAGGGAGAGAAAAGAGAGGCAGAGAAGAGAGAGAAAGAAATAAAAGAGAGGGAGAGAGGCCAGGGAGGGGTGGTACTCCTAGGGTCCCCTTCTCTTCTTCCTAGACTAAATTGTTTAAATTCTATACCCTTCACTTCATTTGTTTGCTTCTCCCTCTCTCTCTTTTTCTTTTTCTTTTTTTTTTTTTTGGAGCCAGAGAGGAGAGAGAAGCCCCTGTCCTCTTGTACTCCCCCCATGCCCCAAAGTTCCCCTCACCCCTTTTTTTTTTTTTTTTTTTTTTTTTTTTACCCTTCTTTGCACCCTCCCTTCACATTCCTCACTGCTTTGTTTTCTCCGTGTTTGCTTATACACCACACATCCAAGAGAGAGTACCCTCACCACCAAACCCCCCCCCCCCCCACCCTTCTTCTTTTTTTTTTTGCCTTTGAATTAACCAGCTCTGGCTAATTATGCTAATTATGCTTCCCCTTTCTTTTCTCTCTGTGACATCTTTAAGACTAACCCTCTTTGGCAGGACTTTAGAAACACACAAGGTACATTTCTGCTCTTGCTCCTCCAAACCACAGTGCATGCCTGCCTGTCTGTGGGGGGGTTTATATATGTGTGTTTGTTTGGGGAGTGGCTGGTGTCTTTGTGGAAGTATTATTTCGGGCATGTGTAATGGTTGATCTTGCACATGTCTCCCCACGTCTAAACCTCTGCGGTTAGCACAGGTATTTTCTTTGTTTCTTCACCTGCTCTGTTTCACCTCTTGTTTGTCTTTTTTGATCTGAACAGTTTTGTTTTTTTGGTCCTGTCGTGAATTTTCCCCATCTGTTTGGTATATCTTTTTTTTTTTTTTTTTTTTTTTTTTTTTTTTTTTTTTTTTTTATGTTTTTTACTTTTTACGTTG
The DNA here is from genome assembly GCF_022577435.1 of Embiotoca jacksoni. NCBI lineage: Eukaryota > Metazoa > Chordata > Actinopteri > Embiotocidae > Embiotoca > Embiotoca jacksoni. Next base: position 8,886,040 of record NW_027185436.1, read on the forward strand.
TTTCACAGAGGAGGCCGAAGGGAAATTTAATGTTTTGCATGCAGTGTTTTTCCATGCCGAGTTTTATTCTACCTAATATTTTAGGTTTATTTCCCATATTGAACTCTTTGTGTTTGTGGGTTGTATTGCAGGTATTTCTTTGCAGTGTTAGCCATCCTAACAGTTCTCGGAGTACTGAATGGATTGGTCCTTCTCCCAGTATTACTATCATACTTTGGACCCTATCCAGAGGTAAGATCTCAAAAAAATACAACTGTAAAACAACACAATCTAGATAAAACAGGATACATTCTTTTTTTTTTTCATAGAGAGGAGGAGTGTTAAACTTTTTTTTCCTTCCATGTCTCATTCTCTCTTCCCAATGCTCAGGTAACACCAGTTGATGGTCGTAGCCGGTTACCCACCCCCTCTCCAGAGGCCCCTCCTTATGTGGTCCACTTCTCAGTCCGTCCTCACCACACCACTGCGGCCACCACCACCTCTGGTGCAGCTTCGGACTCGTCAGACTCTGAGTACAGCTCTAACACCACAGTGTCTGGTATCAGCCAGGAGCTGCAGAATTACAACCTGCACATGCACAGAGGACAAACTCGAGCAGAGGAGCAGCAGTACCACCTCCAGACCAGCAGGGGCAGAGGAGCCAGGACAGAGGAGGAAAGGAGAGGAGGATCAGGACGTAGGCGCTCAGAAAGGCAGCCTGACCCTCCAGCCTATACTGTGTCTTCCGTAAGAAAATATTGCCCACTGTGTTGCTAATCTAATTGCAAATTTACTCTTGTTTCTCACATTATAGAAATAAATATCTCTTCTTTTTTTATCTGCAGTCTGTCTCCTCTCAGGGTTGTGATTCTGGGCCTCAGCAAGGGGCTACTCAGCGAAACAGCAGCAGGGCCCCCAAGAGCCAGCTGCACTGGCAGGCTTCACCCCCAGCCCGCCCTCGCAGGGACGCTTTTGAAACTGCTACTGAGGCTGGGGGTCATTACGGTTCACACGGCCATAGAGAACACTCAGCAGGCCAGAGAGGCCGCTCTTCCCACAACCCACAGTCCAATCACCACCACCCACACCATCACCCCAACCCTACCCCGTATTGCCAACCCATCACCACAGTAACAGCATCCGCCTCAGTCACTGTCGCCGTTCACCCGGCCCCCTTGTCCAGCCAGAGCCCCGTTTCCTCTTACCCAGGATCCACTGCAACGGACAGTTATTGCCCATCGGGGCCGGAGGAGCCAGAGCCGGCCTTCCAGGATCCACATGTGCCTTTGTACACCCACACGGGGGCCAGAGGAGTCAAGGTGGAGGCCATGGAGCTCCAAGATTTGGAGTTTGAGGCAGCTGAGAGCAACAGTGGCAGACGGGCTAGCTGAGGTAAGATTGAGCAAATACATTTGTAGTACATATCTCCTTTTAGAAATGTTTCTTTCATCATAAAGTACTGACACCTCAAATGTCCTTTTTGTTTCCAGTTCTGGCGAATTGAAGTTCTACGGCCAAAGATGGACTCCTCTGTATTACTAAGCAGCTGACCCGGCCTGGCACAGCCCAGCCCAGCATAGCCCGACCTGGCTCGCCCCTGACCCCAAGCAGCGAGAAACTTGCCAGTGTTTCCATAATGGTGCTCATTATTACTGTAACCCAGTGGACTATTGTCTTAGATATTTCTATCTATATTTAAAAGATGTATACATATGTAAATATGAACAAAAAGTAGGTATAATTTTAGGAGCTGTACAACTCCTCATGTTAACAGACTGGGGCTGCCATTTTATATGGTGTGTGTAAATGTGTGTTTGTATGAGAGTGATAGATCTTTGATTACTGTTCACTTATCTGTGGATCTGTGCCATTAAGAAGCTTCATCTAGGCAAAAAAAATACCTGTCAGCATTCACTGTTGCTGCTTAAAATATTTTTGAAATAATATACATTTATAACTATGCAAATGTCTCTTTAAACAAAAGAAGTGATCTGTCTATGTATGTGTGTGTGTGTGTGTGTGCGTGCGTACGTGTGCGCGCGCGCGCGCGCGTGTGTGTGTGTGTGTGTAGAAGGTGTGAGTAGGGCTGTATAATGTGAAACAGCCCCATTTTTTTCTGGCTTATTCATCAGATACATCCTGAGAACAGACTAGCATTTGCACTCATTTAAAACATGAGGGAAATTGTTAGAATTATCAAACCAAGCTATGATATATATGTGTGTGCGTGTGTGAGTGTTTATTATTGTATAAAGGTACGCTTGTAAAACTATAAATTTTTATCACAAACCTGTGGTAGTTATGAAACAATTACTGTTTAACTTGACACGCCATGCGTGCTATTTAAGATGAGCTGATATGAAGAAATTTTAAAAACTGTTTTTTTTTTTTTTTTCCTTAAATTGTTTTTTTTTTAATTATTATTATCGCCTCGGCATTGGAACCTGTTTCTGCTCTCAGCTTTGTATCACTGTCTGTTAGGCTGATCTCTGGTTGTATTTTACTGTAAGAGGTTATGTATTGTTTAACCCTAGCAGGCTCAAAACAGGTTCTGTATCATATACTGACGTACGAGCAGTCAACCCACCTCAGAAACTCACTCTACCTTTTTACAGGGAAATTCACATTACTGATTCTGGAACAGGGTCAACACAGAGTGCTCACTGTGCACCCTAAGTGGCTATGTCTAGTGGATAAGCTAAAGCTCAGACTGTATACTGTATGACCCGATTCAACATGGCACTTGACTGCATTGAAACTTCACTCACAGGAATATCTCGCTTAAAGTAGCTCTTTCTGTCCATCCAATAAGCTAGCCCATGCAGCCTGCTAAGGGCTAAGCCCTATATGGCCTGACAATGTGCTGTGTGTGTGTGTGTAATCATTCATGTCCGTGTGTGTGTGTGTGTGTGTGTGTGTGTGTCTTATGCTCTCCTTTTGTGACAGTAAAAGACAACTGACCCCAGTTTTGACACAGCTGTCCCCGCTGACCTCAGCTCATAAAAATCCACAACATAATGCCATGACACTAATTGGACGTCTCCCCTCAACTGCTAAATTGCACAGCCCAGAGCCTCAGGGGTCAGAGTTTACACTGCCAGCCCCTCTCTCCACCAGCAATGGCCAGTTTATATTTGCATGTGTGTCTATGGCAGCATGCAAACGTGTAACTTCCCCAGGCACTACAACTTCCTGTCCCAACACTTGTAGCTCTTCCCAGAAGTCTTTGCAGTTTTGCTCCTCCTGTTTACCAAGTTACATCAGCTGCTTGCATGAAATAGGTTGTTCTGTTTGGTTTTTTTTTTTTTTGTTTTCTCCCGATGTCACATTGGCAGTAGCGGAGAGAATCATAGCTGGCAACTATTTTATTCATTTTTAAATGTTTTTTGTTTGTTTTCGTTCAATTGCGATATTTATATTTTTGTAATATAAAATATGTTGGGTTTTTTTCTTTCATTATTGTTGTGATGCCAGTGGATAACAAATGCAGGGATTTTTATGTCTATTGAAAAACACTATTACAGTTTAATGTTTTTACATTAATGGAGTTTGATCTGTATAAAGTGCTTACTAATGTTAAATAGGAAAAAAAAGAGTATATAACGTTTTACACTACAGGTCTCATCATAGCTCTTAGAGGATTTTAAAAGGAAAAAAAAAAAATCATTGGTTCTTCCAGACTGCCATTTTGGTCTCGGTTGGTGTGGATGTATGCTGTTTTCAGTTACAAAGATAAATGTATGCCATATAATTTATTTATATGAAAATTTATTTTTGTAGTGTACATAGTAGTTGTCAAGGTATTTGACAGAAGTATATTTTTAAAGAGTTTATATGTAATGATATACCATAACAGAAAAAAAAAAAAGCCTTAAGGTGCACACTTTCATTGCTAACTGTCTTGTGAGACAACATTGACACCTCCCCTTCAGTATTATATTCCGATCCTAGGAGAGAGACAGCTGTTTCTTTGGGTTTGTCAAAAGCTAGCCATGAAAGTAGAAAATTGTACTAGCTCTCTAAATATTAATGTTCAAACACTGATAGAATTCTAACAAATAAAAATATAACTTATTTGTCTCTTTGTTCATAACTTTAATAAATGGAAACTTCAAAAAGATTGCTGTAGTCTGACTGTGTTGATTGTTCTACAGGTAAACATGAGCTCCCCTCCCTCCCTCCAGCCCGCCCCCCTCCCATCTCCCCTCCCCTCCATCTGACACGTCCTGCAGTGTTAAAACTCTTGACATCTGGTCTGGAGCCCCGCGGCCCTCCCCAACAGCCCACCCAGCTCCACCCCTGCACCCCCCACCTCCACTCCCTATTCCGTATGATTTTGATTGACAGCTTTATAGACTGCAAGGAAATTGGTTGTAGTTACAATACAGCTGGCGTGTTCAGAGTAATGAAAAAGGGCATGTGGCCTTGAGCTTGCTACACTGATGGTGAAAGAGTGAGACTGCCTTGTCAACTGCATGGGTGGCAGCTATTTATTCTCATACTCGAGGGTTGTGAGGGAAAGTTGTAGCCACCGTGCAGGAAACTCGCTATGAGTGCTTCGATCAAAATACAAGTGTCCTTTTTGTTGTTCCCAACCACAAGTACAAGAGCAGTTTTACCAAGCCACAATCTCAACCTGAACCTCGAGGAGGCTATGGAACTCGCTGACCCTGGATCAGCGGTAAGAGGCAGGCAGTAGGCATGTCATTATCTTTTAAAGCCAATAAAGGCACACAACTCTCCTGCGTGCTGTCCAACCAGTGCAGAGAGCCAGGCTGACATCTTACAAATGACAGGGTGTGTTTGGAAAAGCTGGGTGGCAGAGTGTTGAGTGTCTGTTTTGAACTTTTCTAACCAGGCTTGACTTTTTTACGTTGTGGCTTGATGAGAGTTCAGAGCTAAGGTAGAGACTAATGCCACATGTTGCCCATGCAGATTGCAATGTGGCAGTCAAAACACAAAAATGCAGTTTCTGGAAGTGGAAGAATATGTTCCGGTAGCTTTCGCTAAAACCTCTCGGTCTATAATGATTATTTAAATGCAGTTCCAAACAAATATCCTCACAAACAATCCAACGCCTGTGGACTCATCTTAAGTCATCCAGTGCTTTCATGAAAAAAAGTGTAAAAAAAATGTGTTAAAGGTGAAATATTTGTTCCCACTCCATGGTTGTTTGCAGGTGACATGGTTCATTGAGTTCAAAATGTTGTTAAGATCTCTTTTAGGAGCACTCCCCTCATCTGCTGGAGGACCCCGGGTCACCAAACAAGTACGCCCCCCCTCCCCTGGCCCTGCCTTACCCTTTAGCCCCCCTCACCTCTAAGCCTCCTCACAAACACGTATGCACACACACTCAAGAGCTGCCCTCAGAGATGGCGCTTGCACATATTGTGAAGAGTGCTTCACTAAGGCTAACAAGCTCCAGGCTGTTAATGAATGTTTCCTGTACCTGTCCTCTCAGCCAGCTGAAAGGGGGTAAGAGGGGGAGAAAGATGGAGGCAGAGCAAAAATAGAAGAGAGAGGAGGCAATTAAGAAGTTCCTTCTCTCCTAAACTAATGGACTGTTCAGCCGTGGCTCTCTGCCCAGGCCGGGTGAAAATGGAGCAGGCACCTACTGCACGACAAAGCTTTTTTTTCACTCGTCTCTTTTTGAAATGACTTTATTTTCTTATTTACTTACTCCTTGCTTTTTCATCTACTGCCTACACTCGTGAGGAGATTTATACAAAAAGATTTATTGATCCCTCTGTTCCAGTCCATCTTTTCCATCCATCTTTTCCCCTCCTTCTCCCTCTTTCCATCCCTTGCTTGTTCCCTGAAAGGCTTGTCCATCATCACCTGCCGGCAGAGCTAAACCCTCTAAGTGTATACTCTCCTCTACGTGAATGATTGCTCTGTTGACATGACTGCATGGGACACACACGTACACACGCAGGCACTCCTGCCAGATCCAACGCCAGATTTGCACATTCTTTATGAAAAGGGGAGTTTAAGAATAAATCTGCAGGAAACAGTGTGTTGATACGACTCCAGATCCAGACGAATGGGGGTTTTACCTTTGAGGCCTTACAGACACCTTGAAAACCATTCAAGTGTGGACTCGTGTTTGCTTCTGTGTGTGTGTGTGCGTGTGTGTGTTTGTGTGGGTGTGGGTGTGGGTGGGTGTGTGTGGGTGGGTGGGTGTGGGTGTGTGGGTGTGCAACCGCAATAATGTGCGTATGAAGAAGCCAGATTGACGTCAAAGCCGCCGGAGGTTTGTAAATACTTGACTTGAGTGGCAGCAAATGATGGAAGAGTGAAAAGGCGCTACTGACTTTACATTTTACTTTGAAACATTAGGACAAGAACAAGACACATTATTAGTGTTTAGTATGCATCATTAAACCTTTTAAAATGGTAGTGTATTTTAGCTTTAAAACCTATTTAAACCTAAACTTTGAACCTAGATCGTTGTTAATAATAAAAGAAAGCAGAAATTCAGGAGATCTTTTTCGGAAATAAACTGAACCAACTAGTTTTGTCACCAAGATGAGAAAATCAATACATATTGTGCCAAACAGAGTGTGCCAGGAGATCTTAAGCTTATCTTAACAAGGTAGACATGGCAAGCTAAATTAAAAATGACAAACAGACATGAAAATGGGATTCATTTTTCATCAATCTATCAGCATGTAAATAATATGCTTTATTTTAAGAATTATCTCCTCCATGCTGTTCTGTTATATTCTGTAGGAGCCTCAAGGTGGGTGGGTTTTTGGGAGGGGTTTGGTGCTAGTGTTTGGTCCCATTCTGGAACCCGTTTGACTTGGCTGGCTGTTTTATCTCCCGCAGAGGGAGTACGTTCTTCCTACACGACCAATCCAGAAGAATGGGGAGATCCAAGTTCACCACGGCCAGACTTACATAAGCTTAGCGCTAAAGAACAATTCTGCAGGCTGCGGCGGTGAATAGCAAGAAAATAGCCCTTATGTGAATCATGTGAGAAATATGCTTCCCATGTGACATGTTGGAGAGAGCGGCAATGGACAGTTTTCTAGATGCAGATTCGGAGTATTTATCTGTGAATTTTGTTGCAACAGAGACTCCAAAAGCTCTTTGTCTCAGTTTTTTATCAGTGTGAGTCTGAGAGTGATTAGAGTTGGAATTTAGCTTTCTGAAATCACATGTCCAATCAACAAGATCAGACATCTGAGAGGATTAGAGTGGATTGATTACAAAAAAAAATGATCATTTAAGAGGAGGAGTTCAGAGAAATGTATTACATGGAGTTGCCAGCATCCACTGCTACTTTTCATACATTATCAACGTTACAAAACAACCGTTAAACCTCTGATATCCTCTACATCTCTCGTGATGGGACTGTCAGTATGCTGGTCACTTTGGTCCAGACTGAAAGCGAAGGCCTATGTATATGACTTTGGTGACACCCTGGTTAACAGATCAACATTTATACTTTGGCCTAGCTTGTAGAATATCTACTGAATGGATTTGCCCAAAAACATTTGTGTAGATTTTCATGATTTCGTGATATATCCAACTTTCTTAATGGTTTTTGAGTGATGTGTCTGGACAACTTTGGGTTAGATGGATTGCCATGAAATTTGGTCCCCCCTCTCAGAATATACACTGCTCAAAAAAAATAAAGGGAACACTTAAACAACACATCCTAGATCTCAATGAATGAAATATTCCAGTTGAAAATCTTTATTCATTACATAGTGGAATGTGTTGAGAACCAAATAACATAAGAACGATCAATGGAAATCAAAATCATTACCCCATGGAGGTCTGGATTCAGAATCATACTCAAAATAAAAGTGGAAAAATCAGATCACAGGCTGATCCAACTTCTGTGGAAATTCCTCAAGACAAGTCAAAATGAGGCTCAGTAGTGTGTGAGGCCTCCACGTGCCTGTATCACTCCCTACAACGCCTGGGCATGCTCCTGATGAGACGACGGATGTTCTCCTGAGGGATCTCCTCCCAGACCTGGATCAAAGCATCAGTCAACTCCTGGACAGTCTGTGATGCGACGTGGCATCGGTGGACGGAACAAGACACGATGTCCCAGATGTGCTGGATTGGATTCAGGTCTGGGGAACGGGCAGGCCGGTCCATAGCATCGATGCCTTCATCATGCAGGAACTGCTGACACTCCAGCAACATGAGGCCGAGCATTGTCATGCATCAGAAGGAACCCAGGGCCCACTGCACCAGCATATGGTCTTCCAATGGGTCTGAGGATCTCATCCCGGTACCTAATGGCAGTCAGGGTACCTCTGGCTAGCACACGGAGGGCAAACCTTCTTGCCACAGCGTGCATTGATGTGCCATCCTGGATGAGCTGCACTACCTGAGCAATTTCTGTGGGTTGTAGACACCGCCTCATGCTACCTCTAGTGGTGAGGGCACTGGCAAAATGCAAAAGTGACCAAAAATCAGCCAGAAAGGACGAGGACAGAGAAATGGTCTGTGGTCACCACCTGCACAACCGTTCCTTTATAGGGGTTGTCTTGATAAGTGCCTCATTTCCACCTGTTGTCTGTTCCATTTGCACAACAGCAGGTGAAATTGACTCACAATCAGTGTTGCTTCCTAACTGGACAGGTTGATTTCCCAGAAGTGTGATTGACTTGGAGTTACATTGTGTTGTTTAAGTGTTCCCTTTATTTTTTTGGAGCCGTGTATTACAAGGACTTTGGTGATCTTTTTTTTCTCTCCAAAATTTCAAACAAAACCGAAGTAAACTAACAGCAATCTCCATCAGCTGTAGCTGTACTGTGTTTAGTGCCAGTTAACAAATATTAGAATGTTAACATGCTAAACTAAAATAGTAAACTGTACCTGCTTATCAGCGGTATGCTAACATTAACATTAAGGTCAGTCTTACACGAGGATGATCTTAGTCTTAGTTCTCACACTGAACACTCTCAACTTATGTAGCATTTCAAAACAGATATACCAGGAACACCTTTTATACATTGTTGAAAAACTTTTTCAAACACACTACTACAGCTTTCCAGGAATTATATGCGAGAGAAGAGAGAAGAGCTGGGAAGACAGAGCAGCACAGAGATCCAAGACAGTGAGGGAACCACATCCAATTCGTAGAGACAGCTGACATGATTCACAGCAGCATTAAAAAAGCTTCTGCTGCAATGGACAGTCACCTACAGAGCCAAAGCGTGTATCTGCTCCCATTTCCATAAAAAAAAAAAAAAGATAGAGAAATTTGCCAACATTTTACTACTGTTGGCTGATGTCTCTGCATTCTGACACCACAAACGAAATGCTAATGCGTGACCATATCTAGTATTTGTCTCTGACTTTCACAGCCTCGTATTTCTTCGGTGCGGTGCAGATTCAGACCACCCTACTGAAGTCTGAGATCTATGGCTAGGTAAAAAAATTTTATATGGTCAAAAAAAGATGAAAGTTACCCAGGATGGATAGAGAGAGAGACAGTGAGTGAGAGAGAATGAAGTATAAGGTATAATCAAGTCATAAAAAAAAGGGGCAGAAAAAGGATGGAAGTAAAGACAGATGGAAAATAGAGGGAGGAAGAGATTGAAGCGGGGGGGGGCGGATGGTTGATGGTGGATGGGGAGTAACCGTATGAGAGTAATTATAATGACTGATGTTGTTTACTCCCATTTCCCCTCGCATCATTTATTCTGTGGAGGTGGAAAACCCACCCACTCTTTCTTTGCGTTGCAGACGAGTGCACCAGAGTGGTGCCAAGCCGTGTCATAATCTCTCCTCTTCCGCTAATACTGGAAACATTTATCCTGCCCTCAACTTCTCTCTTTCTGCCCTCCTTCCCACATGTTCTGCTTCCATCTGACTGCTCACTTCTGGTCTTTTTCTTCACTTTCCATTTGCCTTTGTTTGTATCCACCTGGCTTCCTCTCTCCATTCTTCTGTTTTCATTACTGCTGTGTCGACACGGCTGTGTGTGACTGCCGTGATTGGGCCGAGCACATGTAAGATGTTAGCATGATGTACGGCCGTTTACACCGGAGATGACAAACTGAGGCTGGATGCTGTCATCCTTTCTTCCTTTTATTTAATGTAGTCCTATTGGCACACACACATACACACAGACATACACAGACACACACACACACACACACACACACACACACACAACACACACACACACACACACACACACACACACACCAGATGAGTCCACACCACCCACTTCTTTGTCTAAACTCTGCTGTTTGTCTTTGCCAGCAAACATGCAACAACGTATGGAAACAGATACGTCATCTTTTAAGACAGGGGAGGATAGCAGAGGGAAAGAGAGAGAAAGAAAGAAACCCACAACTAAATATTCTCATCTGTGTCTGTAAGTTTTAAGCAAATTCACAATTCTGCAAAGCAAACTGAAGTTTTTCACATGTCTCTAACTGTTTATGCTAAAAAGGAGGATTTTAATGTGTAGGTCATAAACAAAACAAGGGGGATACAAGTTACTAAAAGTACAGTAAATTTGAGGAGGGTCTTTCCTCAATGATGAGGGTAAACACATTGGAATTTGCTAATGATTTGGCCATTCACAAAGAGGAGAGGAGAAATATTATTTTTTCTTCCATCTGTGCTTATTGATTCTGGCACCATGACAGATGCCTAATGAGGAACAGGGCTGGAGGAGCGCTCTGAGGACCCCAGAGGGAGACTCGGTCTGAATAAATGCACAGACACATGCACAGAAAAAATATATACAGATATGAGTATGTGAATGCACAAAGAAGGGCTGCTAAAGTATTCACAGACATGGAGAGAAAGATAATAATCAATGTCACCTATAATAAGATTGACTTTACTGTCTGTAAATACTATATTAATAAGGATTCAGGATCGGATAAAGTAATGGGACTGCAGTGGCGGAAGGGATGACAATCAATATATGTTGACTGAGTGTTAACTAATTTAGATACCCAGAAAAATCTGAAACAGTTAAAATAAGCAGGAGTGGTTCAAGTTTTCTTTAATATTGCTATGCGTGTCATACATACACTCAAGGTATATCTGTGATGCTAATGATGAACCAATGCAGACTCAAGCATCTGCAAACCTACCCCCTCAGACACATACACACACACAAACACACACACACACACACACACACATACAAACACACTCAACCTTAAACACAGATGTGATTGGATTCGAAGCTGTCGGACAAGGATTTTAGAGCAGGAAGTGTGTAATTATTGCAGACAGAGGGGCAGATAGATGGATGTGTGTGTGTTTAACACTCCCACTCAATTTCCCTGCAATCTACTGGACTAATAGAAAGCAGGTGTGTAAGTGTGTGTGTGTTTCTACAAAGTAAATGTGGTGGTATGGGTACAAGTATGTGTGTGAGTATGTATGATACAGTATTTCATGGTACAAGTGGACACAAAGCTCTGGTATCAGGTTGCTAAACTTGAGTGAGTGACAGGCACAAATTTGTGCTGGGGGCCAAATCACTGTCATTTTCAGGTCAAATTGACTCTTCAGGGGTCGAATACAGCCAGAAGTGATTTAATATTTGCAACTGGATAATTTCCTTTTTCCCCCCTATGTTCATTAAACTGTCAGACTTAGTGTTGGAATGTATACAACAAAAAGGAAGATATTAAACACATTTTTTTTATTTGTTCACCACAAAATAAAAAATGTAATGGCTGTAACAATCTAAATTCAAATAATTAAAGTTAAAGCGAAACATCAAAATATTGTATTGTACTGTTTTCCCAACTCTGATAATCAGTCAAACATGATTCAAACTTTAATTGCACCAAGTTTAAATTCTTCTTCTGGGCTTGAAAGAAAAATTGTTGAGTACAAATGAAGTTAATTTTGGGATTTGCCATTGAAAGGGACAATTAGAAGCTAAAGAGGTTAGATGTGACAGCTGCTGGAGTTTCACTGGTGATTGCCTTTCACTGACTGATTACAAATGTAAAGTTTCAGCTGGTTCTCTTCTGACTGGTTGAGTACCAGACTTCACAGGCAGCTGCATAGTATCTGACCATCTGTAATCAGAGAGAGCAATGGATTAACCCTTGGGACACACACAAGGACACACACATACATGGTATAATTTGGAAAGCACTGAGTAAATCAATTAGTATGTAAAGTAATAATTTGAATACTTGCGAGGACATGTGGACAGCTCCCTAAAAGTTGCCATAATTGTGAAAGTGCAGTTCTCAGTATGCACAATGTGTGTGTTTGTGTGTGTCAGGGCGCGTGATGGTGTGCACAGGCTTATGCATGCAGTGCTGTTTCACATTGGTCACAGAATCTGTCTCCCTTTCTCAGCCAATCCCCAGCTTCCTCTCAACGCAATGAAGAAGTAGGCTTTAAAAATGCCTGGAATTGCCATGAAAAGTGTATCCCTGTGAAAACACGTGTTTGTGCATGAAAGACAAAATAGATTACAATAAATATGTGTTTGCATTTCTGTGAAGTTATTTGGTCCCACGTGTTTTCCCTAAACAGACCTACAAGTGACTAGATGTGAAAGATGTGAGCGGGGTTATGTAAGGTAAGATCTGCTCCTCAAGGCAGAATTTTACACGCATTTTCTGTGACTGCTCACACCAGACATTATAAGGCTGGGTAGATCTCGATTTCCTTTTAAGGCTTCTCTGCGTTTGGCATTTTTATTTTCTGCTTTTTAAAATATTTTTGTGTGGCAGCCCAGGAGAGAGTGGGGAAAAGGGGTTTAACATAATAAGCCAAATGTGAAAATGCTGCAAGCCCTTTAACTTTACTTTCTTTCTTTTTTCTTTCTATACTTTCTTTCTTTTTTTTTTTTTTTATTTCTCTCTGAACATTGTGCATCACAGAGAACCCTATTGCTATTTACCTAGTCTTTGATATTTTTCCTAGAACTGGAATTCTCTCATTCATGCTCATTTAACTGAAATTGTTTCACTCCGAATCAAACTGTTAGACAGTTAATGACAGTTTATGTGATAAAAACAAACTGTAATTCTTTTCTCACGACCCCAGCGTCATGATATAACTCTACCTATATCTTAACTTAATTTTGACGATAAAACGATTGAAATAGATGGATAGACATGCAATTTGAAAACAAAAAGAGAATAGAGGGCAAATATAATCTTTACTGCGTACACTGAGTTTAGATGGTTAATGACTTTAAAATTGACCCATTTCCATCATAAAAATGGTCAAACCTTAACTTACATTTAAGGCCAGTAAATAAACACAAAACAACAACACGTTCAAGTAAAAACACCACACACACATGCAAGCACACAGGAAGTTAAACTTTGTGAGACACCAATCCATTTGAGGGAGAACAGTGCTTTTTCTTTCTCTCTCCTTTCCTTCTCCTCTCTATTACTGTGTCCCTTTTTGTCTTCTAACAGCCAGACATTCACAGTTAAGCCCAAACGGATCTGATGATATTAAACGGCACATTCTTCTGCTTTAATCTGAATGTCCCTTTCCCTCCCTCCTCCTTTGCTTCAACTGTCATCAGGCTGAAGGACAGGCATTTGCGTCAACAAAAAGACCAGAATTGACACACAAGTGATGTGTCTGCTCATCATAATAGATGGCAGAAAGCAAAACACAGTCGGAAAAACCAGTAGGCAGAGTGGTACATCTCAATTTACAGCCCATTTGTTTGAGCAAAGAAATGTATTTACGGAGTTCAGAATTCAAAAGACTGATCATCCTTGGACTCCTATTTGCAATTTGTCACTATTTCCCAGAGGTGTTGAGTATAAAATTGTTCTAAAAATACACTCATGTCTCCACATGGATATTACGAGTAATATTTGTCTGGTAGGTTTAAGCGACTGTTCTAGACAACAAATAACTGAGACTGTTAAAAAAACAATCATCTAAAAACTAGAATAACCGCCTCGCAGTTTTATGACTCCACCAACCACTCATTTTGCAGTTTCCATCCATGTTTGTCCAGACTCATAAGACGTATGACAGTGGATCAATATGTTCTACTCCTGACTGCTCCTGTTACGCGCAAACGATGCACTGCACTATGATGTGCACGGTGCAGAAGGAAGGTATAATCCTTATGAGTAAGAATTACAAGTTTGGTTGCCTGATCCAAATCAGTACCTGAGTTACGCTTCTTTTTGTGAGTAGTGGTCCGGATGCATCTGCAATGTTTTATTTTAGAGCTCACATCAAAGTTTCTGATAAATTATTGGGGAACATTAAGAAGTAGGCTGAAGAGGCTGTGTGAGGGATGGGTTGAGTCTCCCACGATGCTGACTGCTTTGCGGGTAAGGCGGATGTTGTAGATGTCCTGGAGGAAGGGGAGTACAGAACCAATGATTCTACCAGCTGCCTTCACAGTGCACTACAGAGTGGATGCGGTTGGAGGCAGCGCAGCTCCCGTAGCACACAGTGATGCAGCTGGTCAGGATGCTCTCCATGGTGCCTCGGTAGAAGGAGCACACGATGGGTGCTGGCGCTCCTGTGGTCTTTTTTTGCGGAGGAAGTAGAGGCGCTGCTGGGCTTTGTTGTTTGTCCAGGAGAGATCCTCGGTGATGTTAACACCCAGAAATTTGATGCTGCTCGATCGCTCCACAGCAGAACCGGTGATGGTCCGAGGGGGGTGTTGGGTGAGGGTTCTCCTGAAGTCTATTACAGTCTCCGTTGTTTTTGTCACGTTGAGGGAGAGATTGTTATCCCTGCACCACATGGCCAGTCGGTTCACCTCATGCTTGTAGTTTGCCTCATCGTTGTTGCAGATGAGACCCACCACAATCGTGTCGTCCCCAAACTTTTACGATGTGATTGGTTCTGTAGAGCAGTGCACAGTCATGAGTTAGGAGGGTGAAGAGCAGGGGGCTGGGCACACATCCTCGGGGAGCCCCCGTGCTCAGCGTGATGGTCTCGACGTATTGTTGCCAACCCGGACTGCTTGTGGTCTCTCAGACAGAAAGTCTAGCAACCAATTACAGATAGAAGAGCTCAGGCCCAGCCGGTCCAGTTTCCACATTAACTGCTGAGGGATGATGGTGTTGAATGCTGAACTAAAGTCTACGAACAACATTCTCACATAGGAGTCACGAGTGTCCATTTGGGTGAGGGCTGAGTGGAGGGTGGAGGAGACTGCATCCCCAGTGGACCGATTGGCACGATATACAAATTGATATGGGTCCACAGAGGTAGGGGGGATTTTATTTGCTGCATGACTAAACATTGCGGTGGAAAAAGTACGTGTTGTGCACCAGTGGATGTGTTTTGGAAAAACACTGAACAATTTAACAAAGAGCATGCAAACTGAGCTTATCGCAGTGCTCATATTTTCCTCCAGCAGGAGACACCACACACACAATAAACCATCCACCAGAGCAGCATTGGTGTATGGTGCAGTGAAACAGGCGTCAGGTCATGTAGGGCCACAGCAGCAGAGCCAGGTTGGTAATGGCTTTGGTCTGGAGCAGCACTAGTAACAGGATTGGTCTGGATCAGAACTGACAAATTTGTCAGCAGCTGTGTGGCTCCTGGTCTCAGTGAGCCCGGGATATGCTCCAAAGACTGATACCCAAGCTCTGCACCCGGCTCCATCTCTCTCTCTGGCCAAACCACAAGGTCAAAAAAACAACTATAATTCAAAAAATTTTGATCACGTGATTTGCCTTTTCCCCAAAATCTATTTATGGTTGGTATTTTTGTATTGGGGTCAGATTTAGATTTATAATTTTCAGATGAAAAACTGGTAATCACTTCCAGCATTGCAAAGTGATATTTTGTGTTCTTTATGTTGTTCTAAGTGATCGAGTGGGATTAACTGAGTTTGATATGAGAAGTGAGATGGCGCACCTGCAAAATCCTTTCATAAGACACAATCTCACTGATTGATTTATTTGCATCTATTTAATTAACTCTTTGTCTTTGATTCAACATGTACGCCACTGCTAATTTCAGTAGTCATTATTCCATTTTTTTTTTTTTTTTATATAAAAAACTGTGACTGGACTCAACATCCTACTGGCACAGTTGCCCAGTTGGCGATGTCAAATTGTTGGCTGTGATCAGGCCTCCACTGCAAGCATGAAAGCATACATACACATGCAAACACACACACACACACACACACACACACACACACACACACACACACACACACACACACACACACACACACACACACACACACACACACACACACACACACACAGACATATGGATGTGTTGCTGCCCCGCTACGTGACAACCCGTCTCTTGGCTCTGTAATAATCACAGAGTAGCAGTACAGTAAAAACACGCATGGTTTACACTTAATTTCTCCTCGCATCCATATGTGTGCCCATGTAGGCGAAGGCATAGCAACACACATGCAGAGGCACAAGGGCAAACACACACACACACACACACACACACATACATAAACACATGCATACACACACACACACACACACACACACACACACACACACACACACACACACACACACACACACACACACACACACACACACACACACACACACACACACACAAAAACATCAGTATGTGGGTTTCCACTTTGGGCATCAAACCACACTCTCTCAAGTTTTTGCTGTGGTTTTTCTTTCCTGCGCTCTCTCCTTTTTTCGAGTATTGCCAGGGACCTTGTTCCAAACCCATATGCTGATGTTTTTACAAGACTTAGACACACACACACACACACACACACACACACACACACACACACACACACACACACACACACACACACACACACACACACACACACACACACACACACACATCACCCAGCATGTGGAGTGATCTAGCCCTGGTTGACCTCCATGTCGGCCCAGGCAGGCGACCAGGGTGGAGCTGATGGTGAACCTGGGCCTGCGGCTCATGATTTCAACTGCTGCCTTCACTGGACATTTATGGATGGAGACACTAATGTATATATTTTATGTGATGGTACTCCACCCTCAGAAACACTTAAATATATATAAGGAAAATGTAAAGGTTGAGTGTGTATGTCAGTTTCAAGCCAGGGATAAAAAAAAAAAAAAATGTGCCATATACACTGTTGATTTTAAAGAATTAATGACATTACAGAAAAATCTTACATTTGAATCAGCACTCCTAATTGTCTTTTTAGATTCAAATATTACAATAATTCATAACTTCAGTGACTTGGGATTTAATTGATAATGGCAGAGGATTGTGTAAATAGAAGATTCCAGGTAACAATTTTTAATGTACATATACTGTATAAAAATGTGAACATAAAAGCCTAAAGAAAAATTATTTTGAATCTGAGGAAAACCTCATAGTAGCTGTTCAGAGTTTTAAGTAGATGTGGACTTCGCTTTAAAGGAAAACTTGAGAGAACTAAAGACATTTTTTTTTTTTTTTTTTTGCACCTCACAGACGTCTCCACACAATTTCAATGTTATTTCAGTGCTATTTGGGAAGCAGGCCACGAGTACCAAACTATGAGAGGGGAGCCAATACACACTCACACACATCCACCATATGTGCACACACCTGTACACACACATATCCACATACCCGGGCTTTCCTACCACAGAAATTCTGAAGTCTAAAGCCACTAGACCACTTTAAACACATTCCCCATCTAACAGACTCTGCTGCCTCCCTGTAACACTCAAACTGTGCACACATACAGCACATACCATGGCTTGTACTTGTATATTCAGCAGTATTCAAGTGGTAGAGGCATACATTAACAGCCACTTGGCCACACACAGACACATGCACAATAAGTTCTAGTAGGAGCCTTTGTAATCTCTTTCTCATGCAGGCACCCATGCACATACACACACACACACACACACACACACACACACACACACACACACACACACACACACACACACACACACACACACACACACACACACACTCACACATATATACATCGACAAACTCACACACATGGCATTACGTATGTTTAAACAACCGTTTCCTGGTGCAGTGTGCTTGGCTGCTCTGGGTCTGGCTGGAGCCTCTGGGTGATTTGTCAGTTTGAGCCAGGCAAGCCGGGAACCCCTCAAAGTTTGCTTTGGGTTCCTGAGGGACACATTCAGGGACCCCTGAATTCCTGGCCATGATATGCACTCTGCTTCACCCTCACCCCTGAAATGTATGACACAAATGCATACACTCACTCACTCAGATGAGAATATAAGCATATGTCCGGAATAGTTGGATACAGTTTCACATTACGGACATACAGCACAGTAATTGTTCCAGGCATTCTCTAACTCCTTTTAACCCTTGAACCACTAATGAGCAGATAACATGTTTACCTTAAAACCAAGGCCAGCTAGTTAAGTCAAACTGTATAATTTAAAAAAAAAAAATGACAATGTGAAAATACCAGTGAAATCATTCAATTACACTTTCATTACTGTTTGGAAATCATGGTGGCAGATTGAGCTTGTTCAACTAAATATATCTGTGCATCACATGAAAGGCCTGGAGATCTAAGGCTGTCTCAATCATGACATCTTAGCTGTCAATTCATTTTCTTACAATTTGTCTTTTTCTGTTCATTTTATGTCACTAATATGTTATAACCCCAATCATAGGTTAATAATACAACTTATGAAAAACAAGAGAGATTTATTCTTTGCAACTAAATCCATAATGTTATGGTCAACCAGATGCTCATCTAAATGTTGTCGGTAGAACACTGGAGGTTTAGAGGCTAATTCTCAACTCATGCGCTGTTAAACCACAGCAGAAGAAGGGGGCGAGATGAGGTAATGTCATTAAAAGAGTGCCAGTTAAACCTCAAATGGTGGAAAATGGTGTGGAAATATGGATGGAAATATGACATCACTGTTAGTTTTATCAAGCTGTTATAGACATGATTCTGACAACTATATGCAAAATGATGACGATTATCCTCAAATAATTGCGATCAGGTGATAATGTAATAATTGTGACAGGTTATCTCTGAATAATCACAAACCAATATTTCTTCACATCTTTCATAACAGTAAAATTATATTTGGTTCACTCGGATTAATTCATTAATCTTAAATACAAATTACAAATTTACATCATATGATTGGTCACCCTGTTCATTTTATTAGTTTTTTGTGTTTATTCTCTCAAATACTGTTGTGTTGTATTTCGTGAATCCTCTTTGTTTCTTCCACAGAAGATTGTATTTCCAAAGTGCATAATAATAGAAACATTATTTTCAAATAACTTTTTACTGTCAGATCACATGCTTTGAAGAAGTTTTCATTTTCTATGCATAACAAAGATAGAGCAAACCTCAAGACAACTTGTTGTTCTCTCTAAATCTCAGTTTTAATAAAATGAAGCTTAAACTCCTCATTTGGCCACTGCTTTTGTATGCACAATTAAATTGGAGCTACAGCACACTGTATATTCATTTCTTGTGCACTGACACTGCATTTCTATTTATCAGCCTGACTCTATTTTAGCTTAATTTAGCTTGTTTATAAATTGTATGGTTGTTAAAACGTATACCGTACATTGTTTGCGTTATCTTTAGTCAAAATTGATTTCAATCAGTATAAGTTGGAAATGTCAACATAAAGAACAAATGAGTGAAAAGCTCTAGAAAGATTGAAAAAAAACAAAAACATTTTAACATTTGTTTTCTGCATACAAAATTTAAATTGGTGAATAAGAAACTTTTTTTTTTTTTAATTGCTACCTCTGTTTAACCATGCGACTCGATTTCCCAGCAGGCAATGCGAGTAGCAGTTTAGAGGGTCACGTGGATCTCAGCCAATGGTCTTCCGCCATACCCGGAAGCCGGAGCAAGGAGGGAATTTCAGTTTGTTTACATCGCAGTACAAACACCTTGTCTCCTTGTCCGAAGACACGAAGAATGAATGGATGTAGCTGACGTCTTCTCTATAGAGGTGAAACTTAAATGTCCGCACCTCTTATTTACATGTAAGTTCGCATTTGAAGTTGCCACAGCCGACGGTCACACGACTATAGAGCAGCGACGTTGCTGACAGCTTAAATAACGATAGCTCTTGGCAAAGAAAAGCGGAAATGATTTCAAATATTGTGTATTGAAAGAGATGTGACAAAGTTAAACTCCGACTGACGTATCTAGTTCTTTTCTGTCTTTACTTTGAGCTGAACTACCTGCAGTCGAGTCGAGGAAATACTGGCATCCTGTGGCGGGATGTGGTTGTTGCTCGATGAGTCGGTGTGTCAGGTACACAGGAACATTTGAACCTTTCCACCACTTTAATCGGTGTGAAGCCGCATGATTTGCTCTTATGGCGTTTTTGTATTTGTATATTTGCACCCCCGGGTGTGTCTTGGGAGGGTTATGATCCAGGTGTACAAATGTAGCTGTGTATCTTTCTCTTTTAGAGGAAAAAAAAAAAAAAACAACATCTTTTCCAAGATGAAATTCAGGGCTGGAGCAGTAATTTGATTAATTGTTTAATCTCTTGGGTTTTGGGAAGTCGTGATGATTAGAGCTGAAATTACTCGTTAATAAAGGGATTAGTTGATATATCTACTACTACTACTAATAGGTTGAAGATTAATCTGCAACTGATCATTTGATACTTTGAGTAATTTGCATGCATTGATGTCAACACTCTGGTTGCAGCTTCCTGAATGATGATTTGATGCTGTTTTTTTTTTTTTTTTCTTAAACTGACTGTCTTTGGGTTTTTAACTGTTGGTCATAAAAAAACAAGCTCTTTGAAGGCACAACTGTGGGTTGTAGAAACTGTGTGAACGATAACTTAACTATTCAAGACATTAACTAGCTGTAATCAATGTAACCTTACGTAATAAGGATGTTTGCAGTGTTATGACGTGTTGTGGATGTAACTGTGAATTAGTAAATAAAAAAAAATGGACAGAATAATTAATAATGGAATCATCAGCAATGGGGGAAGTGTTGGGCCATCACAAGACGTCAGGACAGCTCCTGTGCACAACTTCTTCAAGTATCTTGAACTTTTAGTGTAGAAATTAAGCCGTGGGTGGTCAAAGTGGATGGTGGTCAAAAGCGCTGTCTAACACTTTAATCCAAAATCTCCAATACAAGTTGTGTTTTTTGGATTTAGCTGGATGTAGATCTGGTGACTGGAAAAGTCACACCATTCATTGATCCGTAGTGCCCCGTTTAGATGCATCTGTAGAAGTGATTCGTGTAAATATGAACAAAACTGTTCCTTTTATGATTTACATTAGTCTAATTTAATCCCGGCTCTCCTAAATATAACACACTGAAGCATACAGAAGTACATTTGCAGAAAGTGATGTTTAACTGATTTGATTATACTGAAATAACGTCAACAATCTCTTAATTGGAACAGCAAACTCAGCGAAACCCAAAGTCCACACGCTTAGTTTAACAAATCTTCAAAGATAATATTTGACCAGTCACATCTCGTTCCTGCTCCAGAATGTGTTCAGCCAACACCAGGGCTGCTGACGAGTGTGTTTGCGCATGTGCACGTTTTTTTTCAGCCTGTGTCACATGCGTTTGCACCAACTTTGAGCTTCTACAATATGCGCCCGTGTATTTACATGTAACTGTCCTTGTGATAAAGATCGTGTGTGAAACTGTCGGCATGTAGTTCTTTTCCACGTCTGCTTCGCTGAAAACGGAGCCTCTAAGACACAAGTCAACAAGAGGCGTTTGTTCCGAATTTGGTCTGGCTTTTTTTTCCTCCCCCAAAATGAGTATTTATATATTCACATCAGCAAGCCATAGGGGCTTTCCAGCAGAGATGATGGAAAGACATTAAACAAATTGTGTGTAACGAGGTGATCATAAAACACAACCCTGTGGCGTCCCACACAGACCTATCATTATGGCAAAAAACAACAAATACACACACACACACACACACACACACACACACACACACACACACACACACACACACACACACACACACACACCATTCTCAGGCTATATACAGACATGAAACACATCCTCACACACCCTGTGATCTGCCCCCCACGTCTTTCTCTCCGTCTTCATAAAAGGTGAAGAATGTACTGTTTATTTCTCAGTAGGCCATCATGAATGTGTGGGAGAAAGCTTGATCGCCTGGAGCTTAAAAGTCTCATTGTTAGATTGTGGTAATAAGAGGTTAACATAACCAGATTTAACACATTTATTGCCCCCAATTTCTTTTCTATTTAATAATTCCACTTATTATTGGATTAGCCACCAACGGCCCCATAGAAAGTAGGGGATAATGTGGGCCACATGTGCACATACAGTATTAAAGTAGAGGCCAAAAATGACATTGATTATTATCAACTGACACTCGTTTATCAGATATATTTGTATTCGTGTATATTTTCACAGATATTTAAAGTGATTATCAGTATGAAAATGTTTTGTGAGTTATATTTTTAAGTATATTTGACCGTTTCTTTTCTTAATCCAGTTTTAATAAATAGCCAATACTTAACTTTTAGTTCGAGTTTTGTATTTTTTCCGTAGGACTTATTTATGGTACTAACTGTTGACTAATATTAACAAAATTCTTACAATTCATGAAATAATAATGTTCTAAATGGCCAATAATGTTTTACAATTTTATACGGTTCTTTGTTTCATATAAAATAAACCAAATAACCAGGAGTTCAGATTGTTCGTCCTCTCTCTATGTTTATTTAATTTCAGGGTCACCCATATACTGAAATATCTCATCTTCATGGTTGATCTTTTTAGTTGACGTAACAATAACAACACTCACTGAATAAACTTGCTGTATGAAATATAGCTGATCTACATCAAATGTGCCTTGTGGGGTTTTCTTGTAAAAAAGAATTTTTCTGTTTTCATTCATCCTTTCTCCCCAAAACTCAAAAGTGGCTCGATGAGATCAAGCAATTGTCTACATCTATTTCTTTTCTCAAAATATTTGCAACGCCTATTTTTTCATATTTAAAATTTTGATTTCGATTTTTAGCCTTTGTAACTAATTAATGGAATAGCATGAAACATTTTCTAAATGTTATGTAAAGTACAAATCACCGATGTAAAAATGGTTCCTTTGCTCATCCCTAACACCAGCAAGAACAGACGATTAGATGCTTTCTGTGTAATCCTTGGCTTTGACTGTGGTCTTATTGTTTATCTTTTCTCTCTTAGCTCCTAAGTAAATTTGCCTGGACAAGCAGCCAAAATGTCTGAGCTGCAGCCAGTGAGCCAGCTCCAGCAAACAGCAGAGCCCTCGCTGGATGTTCGGGAGATTCAGTTCTGGCTGGACAAAGCGGTGGCGTGGGGCCAGGCCGACAGTCCAGACACTCAAAAAGACACCTGCCTACACTTAAACCGACTCAGGGATTTCCTCCAACAACTTCTCGCACACATCAACAACATGGTAAGCAGACGCAGTAAAAAGTTGAGGTCATACCTTCACAGCTTTTGTTTCTTGACTTTCTCATATTGCAAGTGTACTTCTGACATTTATGTTCTTGACACATTCGGATAATCCTGCTCCTACGCTACGTTTCTAAGATGGCTGTCAAGACAAATTCAATGCTCGCATCAACTAAGAGGCCTGATAGACTTAGCACGCCTTATCCAATGAATGGATTTTAATCAAGTCAAGCAGCTGTCTGATTAATGAGGCACGAAGTTAATTCAAACAAGTGCAAGTCTAATGCACATGCCCAAACGTGCACACGCTCCATCTCTGTCCGAGCCAGGGCTTGAACACTAACACTGGCAGGGTCCTGCTAACAGAAGGTGCTCTGTGCTGAGTAGAGGCTGTGTATGTCTCGCTGGCAGCGCTGCAATGTTGAGTTAGTCAGGTAATAGTCGCACTGGGACCTCCAGCGCTAACCTAATGTATCCCCATATCAGGTCCAGCAAATTTGGGAAGGGGGCAGAGGACATTGGGGCTGCAGGACTGAGATTTCACTGTTATGGTCATACCTCCTCTATTCAGCTCTTTTACCTCAGGACTCTCTGTCTCGCTGCTTTTTAGAACCATTTTTTCTCACATGATATACTCTTTTTCTCACATCAGGAATCTTTTCCTTGTTAGTCTTACCTTCATGGTGCACTTGCAAGTTTTAATCTGTGATGGTGTTTCACTAACACTTTGGTCATGGTTAGAATCGGTCTCAGTGTGTCCGCCTGTCCTACTTTAGACTTTCTCATTGCTTTGGCAACACGCCGTATATTTTTCCAGATCAAGCACTGACTGGCTTTTATTTTTCTCTGTCTGTCGTCTTTTCTGTTGGCATCATTCTCGGTATACGTCGTGCAGAGGTGTCAGCGTGTGTGTAGAATGATGGAGCGGATACAAAGAAGGACACAAAGAAAGAGAATGGTATAGCTTAATTGGGTTGAAATCCTTTTTACTGGCAGTGGGCTCATAAAAGACCAGCTGAGGATAGCCTGCTTCTTGGCAGCATTTTGCATCCTTTGATGGCTTTATAACTTTCCTGTGGCTTATGGCCTCAGATGTGAAATACTCCTTGTTATTG
This sequence comes from Embiotoca jacksoni, assembly GCF_022577435.1. Taxonomy (NCBI): domain Eukaryota; kingdom Metazoa; phylum Chordata; class Actinopteri; family Embiotocidae; genus Embiotoca; species Embiotoca jacksoni. The sequence continues at coordinate 8,910,484 of NW_027185436.1, forward strand.
TTCATTTCCAGGTTTACACTTTAAAAAAAAAAAAAAAAAAAATTATCTGCATGTTGCCTTTTTAAGTGGAATAGGGACATTTTATGAAATAGGCTTATTTGCTTTCTTACAGGGATATTGGACGAGGAGTCTAACAGCACTCTCATATATGTCCACTTGTTAAAAGGTTGGGGCCAGCAGACGGTTCTCTTACCGAAACAACATAACTTAGCAGGTAGCATATCTCTGTCTTTGGGCAGCAAAATTGTACCTACCAGTACCTTTACAGGTATGTTATACCTCGACGGCTTAATATGCACAAAAAACAAAATGTAAAAATGTCATTTAGCTGTTTAACAGGTGTGGCAGGCTTTTTCTTGGCTGGATGCAGTGACTTCCTGGAGTCTTGTCATCACCGAGAGGTTGCTATGTAACCAAAGGACATGTCAGAAAGTCACTGTGTGTCCTTAACCACAAACTGACATTTATATCCCTCAGGTTTTGTAAGGATTAAACAAAGGATATTATTCCGCTTGGGAGGTGCTTCTGTGTGCATTTTAGATGGAGCTAAACTCGCTGTTTCCCAAATGTCAAGCTATTCCTTCCGAAGAGTGTTTTTCGATGCGCACCTGCTATGTTGTTGTACAGCTTGTCAAGTCTGCTTTCAACATAGTTGCTACACCACAGATGCAGTATTAAATCACTCCTCAAAGGAAATGATCAGGGAACCCTGCAGCACTAAAGTAAGATGGACGGAGAGCGTGCGGAATTCGACAATACATTCTAGTGTATATTTGTGTGCTCAGCATAGTGACTTTCCTATTTATTGTTAGGGCTACTCTGATTGTGGCTCAGTGCAGGGACAGAAGTGTTACCTCACTGTTGCCTATGAACTTGTCCCATTTGGCTCTTCAGCTGGTACGTAATCAGTCACTTCTGTCCGTCATGTATGTCCCTAATCAAAACAAGACACATGGTCTTGAAACCCTTTTATATTTAGGGACAATGTGGACAAGGCTTTCATGCAGATTTTGGCCCTGGGTATTCAGTGATAATTACTTTGTCTTGTGATGGCTCATTCTTGTGGGCATCCCTGCAGTCCCACAGCATGCAGTTTCTATAGGAAATGGGCATTCCTTTACAGTTTCATCAGAAAAACACACACACACACACACACACACACAGAACTTTTACCATGGGCTGCTGGACTGATGGGAAGGCAAAGTGTGAAGTCTGTTTCAGACGGCTTTGGTGGTGTTGTGGGGCTGAGCAGGGGTATTTAGAGAAACTTTGCTTGGCCTGTTTCCATTAAGCTTCCCATTAATGGTGATCTCACCCTTTTGAATGAGTCAAGTTAGTCTCCTTCACAGTCTGATACTCTTTTTCAACACACAGGTCTAAAGCTGCCTTTATATTTTCTGTTTCGGCAACTTTGAAACTCCTACATGTTTGCTCTCTGATTTTCTTTTTTTTTTTTTTAGATGAAAACAACACAAACACATGTATATCGGACTAGAAACATTTTTGTTTCTGGTATTTTTCCCCGTCCTCCTTATGCCTCGCTTTATTTATAACCCCTGCAGTACTAGTAATTGCTTTAAATGCTGACTACAAAATTTACATGGAGGTCTACTTTAAAAGTGCAAAGTTTTCTCTGAAAATACAGAGACAGTATTTGTTTCTGAAAAAACGATCACAGTCCTCCACAGTTGTCAACAGCTGTAGGCTACAAGTATGTTGAGATGCTCTGGGACTCTGATGTATGTGGGACGGGCCTGAACGTCTCACGGCAAACAAGAAATCTGGCTTCTATTTTCTCGTGACAATCAAGAGAAATGAACCCATAATTATGAACAAACGAGCTTTGTTTTCTCGTGATAACGAAAATCATTCATTTTCTGGATAAAATAGCATTAAAAAAAAAAAAAACAATTGCAAGTTTTTACAAGGTATCAATGTATTCTGTTTTTATAAGTAAATGCTCTTGTTATAGCAAAATATGGATACACAATACGGTGTTTCACATGCATATACTTTACCTGGGCGGCCCGCAAGCTCGAAGTTCATGTGTCGCTGCTGCTGTATGAAATCAGCCTGCAGCTTCACACACAGTCAACTAAATTATACCAACATGGGTTAACAATTAAACGTAACCGTTAACCAGCTGGTAGTTATCGGTGCGTTCATTAATTCCGCCTGAAATGGTCAGCGCGTGCTCCGCGCGTGATCTGCTGACAAGCTGACGGTCAGAAACTCCAGTTTCACATCACTCAGAGCAGGGGCGGATCAATCATTCAGTGATGAGGGAGCTGCAGTACTGCACAGTAAAAACACTGTCAACGAAAAAGTCCTGTTTAAAATAATGCTGTTCCAGTTTGCTACTCAACACTGTTAATTTATATAATGTAATGTATTTATTTATGGAGAGTTGTATCGATAAGAGTATCAATAAGTATCTCTTCTTATTTTGTATCAGTGAATGTGTACATCTGGGCCAGAGCAATAACAGTGGACATAATATGTTAACTCCAACACAGAAGGTGGAGGAAAAAAAAAAGTGCATATATTGCTATTGGCTATCGGTCAGTTAAAAGTTTGAAAATATTGGCATATCGGCTACCGACCAAAAAAAATAATCCAGTATTTATTAATTTCATGATTTTATTTATTTTGTTACATCGCCAAACTTTCGCATTATTTCACTAAACCAATGTATATTGTTACATCACGATTAGTTGGTGTGTTGTGTAACAATAAATGTCCATACGGTGGTAAAATAAAAATCATTGCTTGATGAGACAGTGTAGCTTGTGGCATTCATATGACATAATAATCTGGGCATCGTGTCTGTGAACCTGTGTGCGTTGCTTGTGTGTGTTTGGTATCAGTGACTGTCAATGACCGAGCTCCAACTCGGTGCTCGGTCAGTGTGCAGTGTTGACATGTTAGGCTGCAGATATTTGACAAGGACGGACATCTACTCTCACGCTAACCTCCTGACAGTGTGTCTGAAATATTCAGTGCGGAGCACCACGTATCCACCACCGTCACCGTCACCACTCCTCCCTGTTTGATCCCGAGAGCGAACACAGCTTTGACTGTTCCGCTTGTGTTTACAGTTTTAGATCAGGATGAAATCATGTATTTGTAACCTCTCTAGTAGTGGCCTGTAGTTATACAGTATGTTGCCGAATAAGTGTTTGTCGTTTGACTTATTAATTCATTTAAAAATAAACAAATTCAGTCAAGTAAGCAAAATTGTCTGCGGTTGAGCAACAGCACACTGCTTCAATTACAACTGGCATATATATATCAGATTTCACTGGGATTTTTCTGCACCAAAGCTTTGCTGTAGAGTTTAATCAGCTCAGAGGAGAAGTGTGTGTGTATATAGATATATCTATATACATACACACATATATATATATATATATATATATATAGTCCGTTAATAAGGCTTGAATAATAAGTAAATCTGTACATGCGCGTGAATATGATTCATGCACACATGTGCAGATATGCTTGTAAATTTAAGAAATACGTCAGCTCTTTGATCTGTTTTCTACATGTCCCAATGCAGTCATCATATAGTAAAACAGGGCGTGCTCTGTGTTAATGTATTAAACCCAGAAAAGTAATAAGATGGAACAAAAGCAATATTGTACACCTGTTAATTTACAGGCTAGTTTGAATCAAAAATCATTTTTAAAGGATTGGAGACTGAAGGCCTGTCTTAGTCTCCCGCTTGCCATGCACTAGCACAGATAACAACATGCATGACTTTTTTGTAGCGAAATTCAATTATTAGTTTGGTCTGGTTGTCCTGAACTGCCAGCTGAAGCAGTTGTAAAACTCACCTTTTATTTTGTCCTGGTGTTGAATGGTCTTATTTTTCACAACAGCACCGACACCGTTTAGTTTTTTCCATTAATCATCTGGGGAAATTGAATATTTATAAAATTGAAATGTATAGGAAGTCAGGATTAAAGGTTGTTCCAGTTCTTAAAAACAAGCGTCCGTCGTAACATCAAAACTCTCCGGGTGTTTTAATTGGCTGTGAGGTGAAATAAATCACATGGTCTGTTATTCTCGAGCTGGATAAACACGCACAGAAACACACATACTTAAACCCTTACAGGTATAGCACCCTCGACCAGAGCCCTGCTCTGCACTGTGTTCTGTTTTCTATACCTCTCACTGTTGACACTATTGAGGGAGTTGTGGCATGAGCAAAACATAGGAAACAAAGGTGCATGAGCAATGCGCTGGACGCCTTTGGATGTCTCTGTTACTCAGCTCAGTCCTCTCACCCATGAAGAAGAATTTTGCTCGTTTACATCTTCTCCTGTTTAGTGTTGTTTCACAGGGTTGCTAGGTTCAAAAGACAAAACAAAAGAGGATGAAACAGGTGATGAGGTGTAAACATCTGTAATACACTGAAATGATGAAAGAAATTTTATTTTTTTTGTACTGGCTCCACTTCTGTCATATTTTAGTCTGATTATATACCAGATGGAAAATAGATCTTATTACTGTGCTGTATGTGCCTTCCTGGAGGTATGAGAGTTCAAAATTAAAAACATGTACAGTATCAAATACATTTTCTTCTCTTTGTGCTTTGCTCTGTCTATCTTTAAGAGCTCCACAACTGAAACCATGAAGCGGCTTCCCCTCTTAGGCCAGTTTTTAGGCCGGCTCTGCTGGAACCGTTATGTGACTGCGGCCGGTGAGTGCACCTTCCCCACAACTTACACTTCACGCTTACAATCAGTGTTTCAAAACTCCCAGGCAGACGGAAGTAATAATGACGGCAATGATTCTGACATGGTGTGTAATGTAGTGCTGTATTGTCTGCAGAATCAAGCAGAGGGCTGCTGCTCCAGTGTCTGTGGGGACTATACTCAGAGGATCCAAGCAATGCTGTGGAAAGAAAAGCCAACCAGTGGATACGGGTATGAACTGGAAAGTCTAAATCTCTTTTACTGCTGAACTCGGGGTTAAGTGATTACTAAGCAGCGAAGACTCAGGGAAATTCAGTGAACCTGTAACACTGATCCTTTTAGAATGAGGAATGAGATTTTAGCAAAGTGACCCATAACTGGATTTACACACCAACTTTCTAATTCACTTTGTACTGTACAATAACAATGTTTTATCTGTACAGCTCATTTTGCTGTTGACATTTCAGTTCAAACTGATATTCAGGGAAACGTTGAGGCCTAAGTAGCAGCTATCATAAGCTACACCACGATTGTTTCAAATCTAGCCATCTCTTTACTGTACGTACAGTCAGCACTTTACTGTAATTTATCTTCTAAAGATACAACAATTCAGAAAAATACTTATTAAAATTAAGGCAAATTAGGGCTTGGTGTCATTTCATACATTTTGAATCCTGTCCCAATAGAATACTTCAGTTTTGTCACTTGATTGTTTTTGTTACCCCAAGCTGTATATGTGTAATAATAAGGCTAACATCTAAAATGCATCAGGATTTTAATTTTTCTTGACACAAAACAGCTTTACAATTAGGTTGTTTAAGTAAAACAGCCTAAAACTAGAAAAATCATGACATAAACCATCAATTATCTATTCAAATGTTAACTAAACATGAATCTGACCAAATCTAGATACAAATTCTGGTAGTTGTACATGTTGCTGTAGGCACATTTTAGTCAATTGCACAAAAGTGCATAATGTGCAGTGAGTAAAGTTTGGGAAACAACAGTCTGGTGAAATAATGCACTTTGTTAAGATTATGAACAGTGTTTGGTCTGTTAGACAAGTTGTTTGTGTCATATAAGCTTTGTGATTATTTTTGACAATGGTAGCAGACTCACTAGGTTCACCTGACATACAAACTATTTTATTTTGACACTGTTTCAGGGAAGAAGCAGGGATATGACAGAGTGCCATAATGTTCAACCAGTGTTACTGAACAAACACAAGTCTAACACTCAAAGAGGAAAGAAAAAGAAATACGGCAGCCAAAGTCAGTGACAGTGTGTCAATGTTCAATCACGACTTCACCTGATCATTTTGATGGTACTCGCTGTGTCTTCATTGTGTTTGGATGTGAACGATAACTCAGGGAAGCTTGAAGAGATGGAGACAAAAACTCTGAATTATCGAGAACATTTAATTGTGTTTAGTTGTACATGCATATTTTCTTCTAACAGTCAGTCATATGCACGTTCTCATCATTGTCAGGCACGTTCTATTTGCTGTTTACGTTCTAATTAGTTCTGGACAGACTTGACATACGGATTAGTTGGCAATTACAGATCATTATTTTACTGTAACAAACACTCTTAAAAGAATCTTTGTTTGACTGCCTTTGGGCTGCTGAAGAGATTTTCTGTCTAATTTAGTTTTAATAGAAGTTTGCGCGCCAGCTTTCTGTCTTTCCCCTCCAATTGGACATGGATGATGAATGAGGTAGATTGTGTCTCCGTTAGTCTAAGCCTTTGTGCATCAAACTGTAAAGCATATTTTGAAAGCAAATTAAAATTGACTGTTTTACTGCCTCTTGTCACCAGAGAAGGATCAGCCTTTATATTAGACTTAGCTGATCCTACTTACTGTGTGTTCTCAAGGCGCACGCACAAAAGAGGGAAAGAGAACAGAGGGAAGAAAAGATTCTGCAATTTTCAACTTTGAGAGGGTTCACACAGATGGCCTATGATAAACAATGTGAAACCTTCACATTTTTGCCAGATTAACTGTGTGTTTGTATTCTTTTGATTAATTTCTCATCTAATAAAACATCTTGCTAATTAAAACAGTGCCTTGAATTTGCCAGATGGTCTTTGACCCATAAGAGGGGAAGCGGAGTACATGTGTGCATGGTTGTGTTTGCATCTGTGTCGTGGGCATATGTTTTTGTATGATGTCTGTGCAAAATGAGACATGGTTATGATCGGATAGTTGTGATATAACTGCTTAGTTCCATCTTTTCTGGTGACTTTTACTGAAACAAGAAGGAACAATTGAATTGGTCTAGAGCTTAAAAATGAATTTGATTAATCAATAAATGAAGCAGCAGAAAATAACTGGTAGCTATTTTGACGATTCATACATTTATTAAGTGTTTTTTTTTTGTTGTTTTTTTAAAGAAATGATCCAGCAAGAGCATGATCATGAAATGATAATACAAATAATTGTGATTAGGAAATTTAGTTGAGTTTTTCTAATCATGGTTTAATAATATACAGCACATACACTGTATGAAGCACAGGAGCCATTTATTGGCATTGAACGTTGAACATATAAATCAAAATTGTATTTCTGTTCGCCTTTTAGGCAACTTAAATACACAGAGCCTAATACTGAAGTATACAAAGAAATTACTGATAATAACGGGTAGCAATAATCAAAATAAACCATATACCATGGTGGGGCTAATACCCCATGTATATATCCTATTAAATCACAGCAGAAGGCAGTAACGATACGAGATTTCACGTCATTGAAGAGTGCGAGTCAAACCTCGAATGGGGAAAAATGGGGGAAGTATGAAGTATTGTTTGTAAAGATGATTGGAGCTGATTCTAAAGATTATGCAGAATAATTGCGATTATCTCAAATAGTTGTGTTCGGGCGATATTGTAATAATTGTGACAGGCCTGGCTCCAGCCGTAGAAATATAATTTTTTTTGTGGTTTCCTTAATCTTCTGCAATAGTAAACTGATTATATTTGGGAGTTTTTAACATTGGTCAGAAAAAACAAGACGTTTAAAGACGGCGTTAGCCTGCAAAGTTTGATTGTTTTCTGTCAATAATTCACTTATCAACCAATTATGAACATAATAGTTACTTGCAGCACTTTAATCATTGATAAACGTTAAAAATCAGTCTGGGTTTGTGCTGCGTTTTCCACATTGTATAGAAGTAGTTAACTGTCGTTCAGTGCTTTAAGGAGCAGCACTTACAGTCTGGGTCACTGGGGCCACTGGTACGGAAATTTCACATATGTATTCTGTACTGAAAGGTGCTCGTTGAAAGTGTCCAACGAGTATAAGTACAATAAACTCATGACCGCTTCTCAAGCCTCTCCTCATTGTCATTTATTGTCCACCAAAGAAGCTTCCTCTTACCACAAATGACAGGAATGGCAGGAAGCACAAAAAAAAACCCTTTTTCACCGCAGCTCAGACCGACTGGGGGGAGCAGGGCAAATGGATGGTTTTATGCCAGCGATGGTCTGTCTCTGTGTCTCTCGCTGCGTCTGCGTTGTGTTGGACCGCCTGTCCTGGAATGCAGAATGCAGCCTGTTTTCTGTTAGCCCTGTCTGATCTTGCTCCCCAACATTGTTTTCTTGCTGCCTCCATAATAAACAGAGGGTCTGGTGCTAAGTGGCTAAATACTGTGCTCTTTGTGAGTTTATGCATGTGCTTGCACATGTTTTTGAGTCTTTGTGCAAATACATGTGTTTTTCTACTACTGTATATACTGTTAAAAGCCGCATGCATTTTTCTCATTAAATCATGGCAGTTCATAGAGTATTTTGCCGTTTCTAACTTGTGTCTTTGCTTCACTCCTCCCTGTCTGCCTCTCCTCCACATCTGAGTGTTCTCAATGGGTTTGATGAATTCTGGGTACAGCCACATAGCTGCCGGCGATGTCAGATAGTCATTAACTCAATTGGTCTGTTTCTCGACATCCTGCACTAGCAGAGGGACCACACAGTGCTGCAGCAACATAGCATGATCTTTGAGGAGATGACAGATAAGTAAAACATGAAAGTGTAATATTAGAGGGCCAATGGTGGAACTGTTTGATACCTTAATCTTTGATGTGTATCTTTAGTGACTCAAACAGGGTAAACCACAGGTAGGCCCTGCAGCCTCTGTGGCTTCTTCATAGTATGAAAACATATATCAGAATATTGCTTCACGTTGGCTGCTGTTTGCTGTGTTATTATTTGAAGATGAAAGTGGTTTTGTCACAATAACGCGTACCCTTCATCTCTCATCTCCCTGATTCTTCTTGGGTGTCACCGCCTCACTGACTGACATTATCTTTTATATTTCTTCCTTTCAAATTAAAGGAATAGTTTGACCTTTTGGTGAATTATTTCCCATCTTCTTTGTTAACTTTGTTCCTATGCAGAAATACAAAAAGGACAGTTTGTGGTTTGACAGAGCGTTACCTGCTGCGACTGTGTCTTGGCTACCAATAGTGTTGGCAAATAGTTTACCAGAGTCTTCTAATTGTGAGTTGATGCGGCACAAATATTGGGTGGACATATGAATTGAATATTATACGCATTATGATGAATGTTAAATAACTTCTAATTTGCCTTTAAACAATAAAGCAAGAAAACATGCTTTCCAAAAATCAAACAATGCCTTTAAACGCTCAATTCTGCATTCATGACTTAAGAAACATATATTTCTAGACACCATTTTGACTCGACATTCAGACTTTTCAATCTAATATTATAATATGCTTATATGTTTTGTTTTGCTTTGCTTCATATTGTAAAGCACAATTCATGACCCTTATGTAAACATAAAAGGGAGCTCCAACCAAAAAAGGAACACTGGAAATTGCTACCAGCCCCTAAAACTGAAAAACTTAAGCAAGTTCACGATGGTTTTGTCACACTGTTAAACTTTTTATTTTCAGTCTTGATTGACTTCATAACACAAATTGCTAATTTTCATCTAAAAGTCAGCATTGTAAAATGATGAAATACCTCAAGTTTATGGGTTTAACAAAGGCATATTTAGGAAACAAATGGATTTTTCTTCTTAAATTGCACTTATTGAATATATGCTGTCAGTGCACCAGCTTCAAGCACAGTTGCCTCCAACTTTGATTATTTTCTATGATCAGCCTTCCTTTTCTACTCTTTTCCTTCATTTCATCTTCCCTTTTTTGTCTTTGCTGTTTTGGCCTTCTGAGGCTATATAGAGTCTTTCATTGGTTTTGGGAGAATTCAATCATGGCTTTGTAATTGTTAACAGACACCCATCAAAAACAACCCAAGTCTTTGCCTTGTGCATTTTTCTACATCCTCTGTTTTAATTTTAGATTTATGGAGGGATAATTTCTATGGCAGCAGCCCGTCCGTGTCCCCGAAGCCAACTCAGTTGCCGTTTTCTGTGAGAGAAAGGCGACTTTTGACCCAAAGTATTTGCCATCCATCTATCCATTTGCCCTTCATCCCATTCCGCCGGCGACCGCACCCTTTTCTCCCCACTCCAAATGCAGCAGTCGCAGTGCGTTCCAGCCTCTCTCTGATATTTCTCCTAACCAGTCTTCCTTCCCTCTCATCCCCCAGCCCCACTGTGCCTCCTTACCAAGGGTGGGATAAGTGTGATTGGTTTTGTATGCACTCAATGTGCAGGGTTTGAGGGCTCTCACATGGTAGTGATTGGGGTTGTTTTGTGAGACTATGTGGAGGGTAAGGATCTTAGCGTGCTGTAGGGCCAGGCCAAAGAAACCACACAGCTCCACCAACAGCACTGCAGCACTGCTCTGCCTTGGATTTTGTGATTTGTCCTCTTTTTTTTTTTTTTGACATATTGTCTCTTTCAATATATTTTTCTCCTCATCTTTTGTTGAGCCCCCTTTATCTGTAGTTTGAAAGAGACTTGTTCTTTTTTTAGTCTCCTCTTAGCGGTGTGGATTTTTCTGTGTTTTTGGTCCATCACAGTTGTAAAAACAGATGTGTGCTGAAGATGTGAGGCCTTGGCTGTTTCTGTTGGATCTCACTTGGATGTAACTTGTACCAGTGAGTCAACTTGGTGGTCGAATGGGGAAGATTGTTTCTAAGGTTTAAATCAACCCCTAATTTAATGCTGTAGGTCTTTGGGTTGTCATAGCTCTTCTGAGTGAAATCCAATGAAGAAAATTCTTGTCAAACACTCAGTATATTAATCATTAGACCACTGAATGCTGCGTGACATTGGTTTTGGTTTTGGTTTGTACATGCCAGCACTGAAAGTAAAACAAGTCGGTGTGTTTCAACTCGTCTTGTGCTGCAACATATTTATTTTATTTGCTGAGAAAAAGTTTTCATTTTTGTAGCTTTTTCTGTTTTGAGAAACCCTCCTGTAACATTATAACTTACAATATGAGGATTGTGTTCCCTCTCTTTGTTCCTTCATTATGACTGGGGTTCTTCACAGACGAGAATCAGCTGAGTTTATTAGTCTAGTTTATCAGTGTATGATGAGGCCCCTTTTAAAAAATTCTTGTAAAACACAGAGGCCCTCTGTAACAAAGAATGCTCATTTCTGGAGTTGCTCATATGCTGTCCATACATTCTCACTTACTGGAATACCTTTTCTCCACTCATGTGGTTCAAATGATGTGATGCAGACAGAGTCATCCTATATTCCCATAGCTAATTAGCTTTGATGTTATGGATCTTGGGGCTTAGGCAGACTGTACCAAAGTCCACTTTTACACATATACACATTAAGTGCCAGAACTCTTGTGTTGCCTGCTCTTCCACAGAAAGTGTTGTGTCAACTTGCTACAGAAGAAGACGATGCTGCTGCACAGGCAGTGATGAAGTGTATGGGTGTATCAGCAAAAGAATACCATGTCAAAGTCCTGAGAAAGGTATTGTCTCTCTTTTTTTTTTTTCTGTAGGTTTAATTTGTGCATATATAGGACACCGAGTGTAATTATGTTAATATGCTGTGTGTGTGAATTTCTGACATTTCAGATGGTGGCACTGCTGCATGAAAAAGTTGGGAAGAGCTGCAGCTCTTTGACTAACATAAATCAAAGGTAAACAGAAATCACCCTTGAGAAAGTACAGCTTCAAGACTACTTTCATTATTAATAAATCTGCTTATTGTTTTGTTTACATATTTTTCTTTTGTTTTTGAAATGTCCAGAAAGTCCCCCCAAAAAAGGAGCATTACAGTTTCCCCTTTATTTTGTCCAACGGACAGACCAAAATATTTATTCGGAAATAATATGCAACAGAGAAAAGCAGCAAATCCTCACATTTAAAAGGTTGGAACCTTATAATGGTATGCTATTATTTATCAAAATAGCTGATTGTCTTCTAGTAGACACTAACTTCAAGAACAGTCTTATAATTAGCTTGCCAAGTGGTAAGTAGTGTTGGTATGTACAGTGGTGTGGAAAAAGAGTTTGCCCCCTTCCTGATTTCTTTTTATTTTTGCATGTTTGTCACACTTAAATGTTTCAGATCACCAAACAAATTTAAATATTAGTCAAAGATAACACAAGTAAACACAAAATGCAGTTTTTAAATAAAGGTTTTTATTATTAAGGGAGAAAAAAAAAAAAAATCCAAATCCACATGGCCCTGTGTGAAAAAGTGTTTGCCCCCTAAACCTAAAAACTGGTTGGGCCACCCTTAGCAGCAACAACTGCAATCAAGCGTTTGCGATAACTTGCAATGAGTCTTTTACAGTGCTGTGGAGGAATTTTGGCCCACTCATCTTTGCAGAGTTGTTGTAATTCAGCCACATTGGAGGGTTTTCCAGCACAAACCGCCTTTTTAAGGTCGTGCCGCAGCATCTCAATAGGATTCAGGTCAGGACTTTGACTAGGCCACTCCAAAGTCTTCATTTTGTTTTTCTTCAGCCATTCAGAGGTGGACTTGCTGGTGTGTTTTGGATCATTGTCCTGCTGCAGAACCCAAGTTGACTTCAGCTTGAGGTCACGAACAGATGGCCGGACATTCTCCTTCAGGATTTTTTGGTACAGTAGAATTCATTGTTCCATTTATCACAGCAAGTCTTCCAGGTCCTGAAGCAGCAAAACAGCCCCAGTCCATCACACTACCACCATCACCATATTTTACCGTTGGTATGATGTTCTTTTTCTGAAATGCGGTGTTACTTTTACGCCAGATGTAATGGGACACACACTTTCCAAAAAGTTCAACTTTTTTCTCGTCAGTCCACAGAGTATTTTCCCAAAAGTCTTGGGGATCATCAAGATGTTTTCTGGCAAAAATGAGACGAGCCTTAATGTTCTTTTTGCTCAGCGGTGGTTTTCGTCTTGAAACTCTGCCATGCGGGCCATTTTTGCCCAGTCTCTTTCTTCTGGTGGAGTCATGAACACTGACCTTAACTGAGGCAAGTGAGGCCTGCAGTTCTTTGGATGTTGTTGTGGGGTCTTTTGTGACCTCTCGGATGAGTCGTCGCTGCGCTCTTGGGGTAATTTTGTTCGGCCGGCCACTCCTGGGAAGGTTCACCACTGTTCCATGTTTTCTCCATTTGTGGATAATGGCTTTCACTGTGGTTCGCTGGAGTCCCAAAGCTTTAGAAATGGCTTTATAACCTTTTCCAGACTGATAGATCTCAATTACTTTCTTTCTCATTTGTTCCTGAATTTCTTTGGATCTCGGCATGATGTCTAGCTTTTGAGGATCTTTTGGTCTACTTCACTTTGTCAGGCAGGTCCTATTTAAGTGATTTCTTGATTGAGAACAGGTGTGGCAGTAATCAGGCCTGGGTGTGGCTAGAGAAATTGAACTCAGGTGTGATAAACCACAGTTAAGTTATGTTTTAACAGGAGGGGGCAAACACTTTTTCACACAGGGCCATGTGGGTTTGGATTTATTTTTTTTCTCCCTTAATAATATAAACCTTCATTTAAAAACTGCATTTTGTGTTTACTTGTGTTATCTTTGACTAATATTTCAATTTGTTTGATGATCTGAAACATTTAAGTGTGACAGACATGCAAAAAAATTGGAAATCAGGAAGGGGGCAAACACTTTTTCACACCACTGTATGTACCGCAGTCAGTGTACCAATTTGAATTTGATTTAAATCATCCCCTTGGATGGATGGATGTCTTTTCTATCTTCATAATACACATTTTGTGCAAACATAAAATGAATATTTCCACACAGGTGTTCATGTGACAGTATTCTGGCTACATCAGAAGCTTGTGTCCCACTTGTCACTTGTCCCGAGGCCTCTCCTCTCATTGGTGCATTGCTACAGCGACCAGTGACTTGTGTCAGCGGAGCTCTCAGTGAAGACCTCCTGGATGCTCTGGGCTCTGCATACTCAAGGTAGGGCAACATTAAAAACCTAGACTATGACTGTCCAAAAGCACTCCCTATTTGCTACATGGTATTGGGGATTGGCATTTCAAGCAAAAATACCATTCAATATTTGCTGGAAACTATTCAACTATTATTCAACAAACCTCGGTCCTCCATTTCAAAGCGTTTGGCAAATAGCTTGTAGGTGCATCACCGCCACCTTCTGGTTGTAGTAACATGTTACTATAAGGCACAAGTGGAAAACGATGGAAATAAGCCAAGATGATAGTTGCATAAGCTATTAAGATTTTTATTTTTTTTAATTTTTTTTATGACTATTGAAAAATATTGACATCCCTATATGGTGTTGTGCATTTTAAGTGTGGACCACCATTTCCCGTTTGAAATTTATGGACAATATAGTGCCCTCAAACTTCTACAATAAAATGGAAAAAAAACAATGTTCACTACCCTCTGCTAACATTTCCACTATGTCACATTATGTATTTAATAGATACAATACTGTATTGTGTGACTCTACAGCTGGTAGTGATGATGGAAAAATGATAATAGCTATCCTAAATCTTAATTCACTGCTGCCTATAAAGTAAACAAGTGTCTATTGCATAGGGAGTAGTGAATGAGTGGACAAGGGAGGGATTTTTAGAGTCATATAGCAGACAGACACACACTAGTTTCTACAAAGTCTAGACCAAACATATAATCCAGACTTTGCCCGGTGATCCAATCTTTACAAAGTGATACAACATATATAATGTGTAATGACGTAGTAGGATACAAATCAACCAGATTTTTGTTTGTTTGTTTGTTTGTTTTACAGCCAGGGCCTTTCATTGGAGGAGCAGGCCTTGATCTCTCTGTGGTATCACAACTTGTCCAGCCTGGAGGAGGCAGTGCTCTGCCTGCTGGAGTCTGGTACCAACACAGAGTCAACGCTACAGAAGCTAGAGCAGCAAGTAGCTCAGTCACTGCTGGTGGGTAAATTACCTGTAAAATCACAAGTTAAACAGGATAAAGTCAAAGATATAATCAGATGAATCAGCACTGAACACTGAAGGAACCCCAAATGTGTGGAAGTGCTTCAGAGGTTAGTCCAGGGCTTCAAGTAACAATTATTTATTTTATTGATGAATTTGCTGATCATTTTCTTGCTTGATTGTAGTCAAGTATGTCAAAAAGTTGTGAAAAACAAGCTCATCGCTATCTATACCAGCCCAAGATAACGTCTTTATATATTACCTGACTAAAAGTCTAAAACTCAAAAGATATTTAATTTACTACGATGTAAATCAGGAAACAAGGACACATTCTCACATTTGAGAAACAGGAACCTATTTGGCATTTTTACTTGTGAATTTTTGTTTTGTTTTACTCTAATTCTTACGATTTCAATTAATTAACTAATCAATTAATCAACTGATTGATTGTTTAGTCAATTGATTAGTTTGCAATATAAGTGAAATGTCTGCTTTTGTTTCAAACCAGCTTTTTTACATCTCACATATTTACCTGATTTATTTCCATGAACAACTATTTTAACAGCACCATTATTGGCGGGAAATAATGACAGCCAAGCCTAAAGACCAAAGTACATTGTGTGGTATTTGGAGAGCTGACATTGTATTCAAATGGACATCTGTATGAAAGTATAAAAGTGCATGTATGAAAAACCTCTAACATCCACTTTTGTCTTAACATTTAGAGTTGGAGAGAAATGTGTAGATGGTTGTGCCATTGTATCGTGGCATTTTCTGCTGTTCTACTGCTTTGTGACTTGGCAGCATTTGAGTCTGTTGATATATTGGTGATATACTGCTGCTGTTAAATGAGTTTGTTATGTACAAAGTTGGACTCATCTGCCCTGAATTATCTGGTCTTACATCAGAAATCATTGCGCACTCCATATGTGTTTAGCGCCACTTTGAACTGCTTTGTAAACTGTGAAACCAAACCGTTTGAATATAGGGCTTGCTCATTTTATTATGAGGTATGGAGTTGTGTTGTTTTCATATGCATAGTTCTTGGAAATGTTCCATCGTGTTTTTGGTGGGTCTTTATTGACTGTTTTTTGCCTGGCTAACACCATTTGGCTTTGCTCCGCATGCATCTCACATAATTTGGCGAGCTCTAAACCGCATCTCACATCATTTGGCTTGTGCTACACAGCCTTTACTGTGCTGGGTAAGTACTGAACTCTCTGTCACTCGGGTCCTTGGCCACTCCTCACTTCATATAACGTAAGATCATGCCCAGTTCAGAAGTCAGAAGGGATTTCTGATTTATAGATTGGAATAACTGGTTATTGAAGATGATGTCCTCTTTACAACAATGCAATCATTACATACCAGGAGTGAGTCATGTTCTTTTAGCACAGCTAACGGGGGCTGCTTTTTCATCCCACAATTGGAACTTGTTTGACAAATTATTGTAGCCCCTGTGAGAAGTAAAGATCACAATAACATAATTAAAAGTGTCACTGGAAATAGCCAATTCAAGAAAACTCCGACAAAACACTGAAATCAGATACAGAAGTGTCTCCCGGAATCTAGACCCGTCTCTAAAGTTGACAAGTTTTCTACATATTGTTTGTGCCAAATATCTATTGTTTATTCAGCAATAAATTACCTTGTCTGCACATTATGAATGGCATCGTTTTTACCGAAGTTACTGATTGCATTCCCTTTGGTATAAATAAATAAATAAATAAATAGCTGTAAATGTCAGTCAACTAAGTGGGAAACAAGAATTTAGCTGCCGTTTTGCTCCAGTTAACTGAGGTAAAGTTTGTCGGTTGTGTCGCTCTTGTTTTCCCAATGTTGGTCCACTTGAGTTGCCTACATAACAGGAAAGCAACTCACACTTTTTCAGTTGAGGGAAGGACAGAGGGGCAATTGTTGACTGTTTGTATCACTGTCCCCGCATGGATTTACAATTGTATTGAAACATTTGGGAGCCCCTGGGTAAAACACTAACGTAAATCCCAATTTTTTTTTTTTATGTCTGTTTGCTGCAGTCCCTTTAATCAACGAAATGTAATTCTGTAACGCTGGGGTGCCCAAATCGCTGCATACAATTGCATTTGTCTACCCTTTCATCCATCTCTGATTCATCTTTGTTTTTAATCACCTTACTTGTTCACACGCACTTGCATGCATGCAAACCCTACACTTGCGTCTTCTTTCGCCATGCTTTTCTTTATGATTTTTCATCTGGTATAGTGTGTCTGTCTGGGAGTTGTACATTTGGGTTTCACTTAGCCTCGAAGCTGTTTGGACGCCAGATATGCGTGTCATGCAAGTGTCCGCGCGGACGAGTGTCCGTTGGGATACACGTGTGCGAGAGCAAATAACGTTGAGGCGTGTGAACAGACCGGCTTGTCTCTCTCTTCGCCTCCCTTTCACTGACTTGTTTAAACTACAATCAAAAATGGGAAACATGAAATTAGGCCCACATTCCTCATTTTGGCTTGTCCCACCCCCCTGTGATCCAGTGAGAAACGCAGGCCCAATAACAATAAACACTCGCTTCCTGGGCCTGACTGCCAAAAACAGGATGTTTGTTGCGTGCTGTAATTGACCCTCCTTGAAGTGTTAGTGGTAAGGTATGGAGGAGGATGCTGAAAAAACCCATCTGTTTTCACTATGGAGGAACCATGACAGTTCGCATGCATGCACGCTGGCATGCAACCCACATACGCAGATGTACACTGTTATACATAAACCGTATGCCAAACATATTTCTGATGCCCACTTAAACAGTTTTATGTTTTATTTGATTAATGCTGTTTTCTGGACTGAGGGGACAAAAAAAAAAAAACAACAGACAGACATGAACAAACTGACGATGAAGCACTTGCTTTCGATGTTTTCACATTGTAATGGCACCATATAAACACTTGGTGGGGCTGTTTGTTCCTCCTGTGACTCTCATACTAAGGTACTTAGTATGAAATGTGCAGTTACGTGGGTGCATGGACCCTGGGGGGAAATGCCCTCTAACATCACTTTAACCAGGTTGTAGCTCATTGGTACATATTGGGATTTATAGTCATAGTACTAATATACCATTTACTATATTATGCCATTTACTACATATTTACTTTATGTATATTCACTATTGGCACAAATAGTAACTTTTAAATTAGCTGTGAGGAAATCAAATAAATAGAAAAGCCTGCTCATATCTGCTTCTCTTCCTAATCTTTCCCCTACTGTGTTACTCCGCAGAGGTAAAGCCTGTTAGGTAGACGACCCGTTCTCCTCCTATAGTGAAGCACATGTCCTTATATAAGCCGGGTGTCGCAGGGGGAGATAATTAGGGACCAGAAGATATGAACAGTACAGCTGTTAAATGTTTGCGCTGGGGCGTTTTAGAATGTGTTAAATCTAAAACACATGATGAGTGTGCATTAGGAGGAGATGAGAAAGTGTGTGTGTGTGTGTGTGTGTGTGTGTGTGTGGGTGTGAAGGGCTGACAGAGTAGTAAACCCAGTGTTTAATAGGAAAAGAGTGAGAACAGGGACGAACTGAAGCAGAAGAGGTGTCTAGATGATGCAACAGTGACACCCAGAGGTCAGTATTTTAGACGAACACTTGAACTCTCAAAGCCAGTGTAATGGAAAAATGAATTGTTATTGTTGGATCTTAGTATCTATGAAGCAGTACTGTCCTACTATTAGGACAAACTGTATTTTGATGCTTTGGCAACATTGTTTTTGAAACCTTTATGCCAATAAAACTCCTCAAATGAAAATACTATTTAATTAAAACATAACTTGTAAGATTTTTGTGTGTTTCAGCCAAAAGCTTCTGCTCAGCACTGCTCCATATTCTTGGTTGTGAATGACATCTTCAGGTGAGTGCTGGTGTGTCCTGTCGAGGTGACTGTATTTGTTATTGACCTGCTGAAGTCTATTTTCTATATGTTTGTTTCCAAATACTATTTTACTCTTTATTTATTGTGATGGAATACACCATAATTGTGTGTGTGTGTGTGTGTGTGTGTGTGTGTGTGTGTGTGTGTGTGTGTGTGTGTGTGTGTGTGTGTCTCTGGCAGGTCCGTCCTTAAGCAAGCTGAAGGAAACAACCCTGTTAAGTTTCTCATTCAAACCTTCACCAGGTGTTTCCTGAAGGAAGTGGCACTGCTGCAGCCTCAGGTAAGCCTCTTCATTTCAAAAAAAGACCTTAAAGTCAACGTGAATATTTGTTCCTTGTAGGGCTGCAACTAACGACTCTTTCCATTATGAATTAATTTGCCTCATTTCTTTTGGTTCATGAAATATCAAAAAATAGTCAATGTTGCCCATTATAATTTAAGTAATTTAATATAATTCAATAAAAGTACAAGCTGACATATTTAGATTTCTTGTTTGTTTCAATCAACAGCCCAAAACCCCAAAGATATTTAATTTACTATCATGTACAAAAAAAAGAAAGAAAAGCAGCAAATGTCCACATTTGAAAAGCTAAAACAAGCAATTGCTTTGTTATCAGACTTGTTCCTGATGAATTTTATGTCAGTCGAAGAATGAATTAATCGGCTAATAGTTTCAGATATATTTTGTAAATTGATTATTATGCGGAGACCCAAAATAAAAACCCACGTTTTCTTGTCACCACAGTTCACTAATCCTCTGCTTTAGGCACATCTCTGTTTTTAGGTGATGAAAGCCAAAATGTTTAAGTTTGGAGTGATTACACGAAGCATCATCTTCTTCATCCCTATGATGTGTAAACACTTTGGAAGCTATTGGACAACTGGTTTTTTTTTTATAAATATGCTGCAGTTGTGAGGATACCACTTAAACTTTGGTGATGAAGCAATTTTAACATATTCTTCTTTAGTATTCAGTGCCGCGGGAGACACGGACTTCACCTACTGTAAAAAATCCTGAACTTTACACCACTGGTTCGGCGATTCGTATCCACCATCTTTGCTGGAAAGTAAAGAGTGGTTACTTTTATGCTGCAGCCTTAGATGCACACGCACGGGATGATTAACGATTACCTCCGCGCGGCATTATCACTTGATCTCCAGCTGGGAGCCGACTGTTCCCCCGACACAGTCTGCACCCCTGCTGCATAGACAATAACTGCAAATCATCAGTTTGCAGGTAATGCCTTTGTACAGCTAAATCACCTGCAATTTGTGGAACCCACTGTGAACCTGTGACACCGATGTGTCACTATGTACTTTTCGACATTTGCTAAAACTCTCACAGATCCTCTGCTGCTGTACTGCGGATCATCCATCCACACATTCTGTGTGGCTGTAGGGAATTATCTGGCACTTACATGTCAGCCATTACTGTCAAAAGGCCAGAAAACACATGTGTTACGATGTAGGTATGATTTATTATCTGCTATACAGCTTTGCGAAAACAGTTTATTCCTTTTCATCTCTATTAACCAGTAGATGGCAGTGCTGCCGTGTATTTACACCGGCCTCAATTTTAATGGCTGGAGACACACTGCACTAAACGCTACCTATTACACGCTACATTACACATTAGCACCTACTGTATCACTGTTACATAGCCTCCCATTCAAAATGTCATTTTTCAGGCTTTCGGAGCGCACTGATGTATGAGTGAATGTTCGTATGATTTACATTGACGAAGCTGAGGGAGAATTGTGCTTTGTGTTGTTTCAGACGAGAGTATCATTGAAGGCCTTCTTCCCACAGTCACCCCCAAGTCTGCTGGCTCCCCTCTTGATCGTGCCGTCAGGTCAGTGTGCAGATACACACACATGTATGTGTCTTCACTGTGACACAATTGTACAAAACCTTGCATTGTGAGTCGGAGTGTAATCAGGTTATTTTTTTAACAGTGTGTGCACAGTTTTTCTGTTTCGCAATGAATGGGGTCTTTTGTGTCTTGTTCTGGCTAATCAATAACAGTTAGTGTATAACTGTGTTAAGGGTTTCATGTCAGATATAAAAGCTGACATGATGTGGAAAGGAAGTGACGCTTAGGTGCTGTCAAAATGAGTGTCATAACTTATGTGAAATCCATACAGAGGTTTAATGAGTCACCTGGTTTGTACAAGCTGCTTTTATTTTGAATCAGGGAAATCCCTACTCATCTTAAACAAACACAGGATCACCCCCTTTTTATTTGTCTCATTAAGAAGACTCTATATTTTTTCTATACCAAATATATATATTACTGTATTACCGGTGTTTATGTATGGGAATCTTTACCACTGAAGAGATACACAGTAGGTGAGTGCAGGAGCACAACACAGCGCTGCTTATCAGTGTGTGCCCAGACTGGCCTGTAGGCAGGAATGATTTACATGAATGGAGCCATTTAGGGACACACTGGAGCCCAGCCAGAACTCAGAGTTAATTATTATTTTGTGTGTGTGTGTGTGTGTGTGTGTGTGTGCGTGTGCGCGTGCGCGTGCGCGTGTGCGTGCGCAGTGAAGGGCAATTTTTTCACCAGGGACTGAATGGAAATGGTACTATGAAAACTAGAGGATTTGAGGTTTTGTTTGGACTTTGTCCTTCTTCTGAAAATGTCATGAATAAAGATTTATTACTGCATTGTTAAAATATAGCGTGGGGGAAAGACCCGGATCAGGATGTCAGGCACTTGAAATATTTGTTATAGTTTGCTAGTCGACCTGAAGCGTCAGTTAGGTGGGGTTTTAGTTTGTGGTGGGAAAGTTATTTTCCAGAGTATTGCATGTAACAAACAACACGCCGGGTCTAAAAGCAGTTAGAAATAATTGCTGGAAAACAGGAGACAGTAATTTCGGTTGATCCAGTTCCGCTTGGAAAATATGTGTGCCTGATATTATGGGTTGTTTCAGTTGCTACACATGCAAAATGGACTTGTGTTACCTTCTGGAGATCAGTAATTGCTTGTGACTTTTATGTGGAAGTGTTCTGCGTCTTAACTTGAGAATAGTTAAACAGATTGGGAAATGTGCTTATTGTCTGTTTTGCCTCTAGTTGTATGAGAAGATTGAAACTACTCTCATGGCTGGACGGCAAATCTGAAGTTACAGCTAACAGGTGGTTTAGTTTAGTGGAGTATAAAATGAGGGAACAGGAGGAAACAAGTAGCCTGGCTCTATTTAGAGGTAAAAAAAAATAATAATAAAAAAAAATCCACCTATCAACATCTGTAAAGTTCAGTTATTAAATATGCCATATGTAAGATTTAAGTCCTGTCTTATAATACATATAATGTTGTACATGAATAGTCACTGTAATGTCCAGGCAGTCTGCCCTCTTCTCGGCTCTGAATTTCAGCACTTTTTGTGTTTTCTTGCTCTGCCATCATTTAGTTTAGTATGTAGTTGCTTTTTTATTTATGATAGATGATACTAAAATGAGATTGTACGGAACCAGTAGTGGATTGACCAAAAAAAAAAAAAAAAAAAAAAAGTTTTCAGCCATCGTTGTGTTTACTTTTCAATTCGTTCTAACAACAAGTTCAAATACACAACCTTGTCTTCCTCTCGTGTCTGAATGGGCGCAGACTGGACACGCCAATGACTCACTAGCTCCTGTGGAGGTCCAGGGTCGTATTAATAGGTGGAAAATGGACGGTGCTAGCTGGTTAGCATACTAATATTTAGTAGATGTCGCTTCAACATAAAACAGTCTTTGAAATAACATCAAACTGCACTTTCTTCACATTCTGTTGATCATTTTTGTAAGGTTTAAACCAAAAATGTACGCATTGCACTTTTAACATGTTACATCACATGTAAGGAGTATAATAATAATAACTTTATTTCTATGGCGCTTTTCAAAAACAAGTTACAAAGCGCTTTACATACATTTAAAACACAATATGCAACACTATCAAATATAATGATGAAATACAACGCAAATAAAATAGACAAGTAAACAGACAGTAAATCGGTAAAAATGCAGTCAACAAAAGGCGAGTCTAAAATAGTGCGTTTTTAAGAGTGACTTCAAAAGAAAACGGTGTGTTAGCGTCCCTGATCACCTCTGGCAGGTCGTTCAGTAAGAGGGGCCCGAACGGAAAACGCCCGGTCACCTTTAGTTTTACGGTTAGTTCGGGGTATGGTCAAGGAACGACCTACCAGAGGATCTCAGGTTGCACGGAGGCTCGCAGGGGGGGGGGGGGGGTGGGGGGGGGGGGCAGGAGGTCAGCTCTACATTCAGGCGCCAGCCCCCCTGCCAGCCTATTAAGAAGAGGTGAAAACAGCTTTTGATTACTGGCTACTATGTGAATATTTGCTGGTATTCTTGGTCTTCTACGGAAGTAAAGAAGAAGCAATGTGAAGATTTCAGCTTGGACCCTGGGAAACTGCAGTGGGACCTGTTTTTGTTTTTTGTTTTTGTTTTTTAATACAAATTAACATAATAACACCAAATGACAATTTATGGTTTTTAGTAGAGTTGCATACTGGAACTACTTTTAGTCATTTACTGCACAGACACGATAGTGGTGTCAGTCTTCTTACCTAACATTTGGAAAGGAAGACAATGGACGTATTTCCCATGATTGTTATATATTATTTTAACAATTGACTAGATGGCTGGCTTTGACTTTTGTAAAAAAAAACAAAAAAAAAACTAGTTGATTGTAAAATGTGCATATTTGCGCTACAAGTAATCATTAGGTTAATACACCTGAATCTGTTCCTGCAGAGATGCCTCAGGGGGCTTGGAGAAATCACCTGAACTGGCTCAGCGGCTCATTACGGAGACTGACAGAGGAGGAAGAGGAGGAAGAGGAGGGAGCCGGAGACAGCAGAAGCACCAGGTGAGAGCGAGAGAGGCTCGGAGAGGGGACGTGTCGATGTGCGCCCGCTTCCACCGCCCGACCGAATGCCTGCGTGCTGGTCCTATTTCCATTAGCTGCTGTCGAGGAGGTGGTCAGTCTGATCTCTCACCCCCCCCCCTTCGCTTTCATAGCAGAGAAGGTCCTGCAGCACTGCAAAGCCTCTTCCAAGCATTCATTACAGGCTATTAACTTGGGAAAGAGAGAACTGTGGACAAAACGAGCGTTTGGACGCCCAAAAAGAGTGAGTCGAGGAGTGCAGGGGGGAAGTGGACAGAGTAAAAAAAAAAAAAAAAAAAAAAAAAAAGCGGGGAGTGAGCAACCTCGGTCGGGTGGATTTAGAGGAAAAAGAGGAGAGGGGGATGCAGATAAAAAAAAATAAAATAAAAAAAAAAGCAGAGCGCAGTAGATGTTCTCGAGATGGGGACGGTTGACTTGATACCCTCCAGCTGTGTTTTTTTTTTTTTTTTAACAGGGCCCATTATCCTCACCGCCGCTCTCTACTCTCAAAGCTCCATGCAAAATTCCCAAAACATTATTCCCGAGCCAGCGGGTTGGGAAAAGCAGTATGTTGCGTTGCTCCAAGCAAAGTTGCAGCTGCCAAAGTCCTGCAGAGGGTGACCGCCGTTTGTATATTTGGAGGCTGAAGGGGAAAGAGGGACGATGAGGAGGAGCGCTCTAACGATGGCGTTAGGCAAATCTTGACAGAAGTCCTTATCGCTCTTCTAACTTCGAGTCCTTCCCGCCGTTGCAGCTGTGCGGCCGTGTTGTCCCTTTCACAGCCCTCTCTGTCTTGAGTCTCGGTTTCATCCCGCAATCTTGCGTCCTCTTTTTTTTTTTTACATTTTACAGCAATCCGTGACACCGATGTTCTTTGCTCTCCCCGCGTCCTTCGGAAATATTCTTTCTTTTCTTTTAGGGATGCGACTGACAGTTTATTTTTTTTTGATGATTAACTATTAATTGTCTTTAGCGATACAATTATCTTTAAATGGTCCTAAAATACTTTAAAAAAAAAAACGCCCATCACAGTTTCCCAGAGACCGAACTTGAATTATCCAACACTCCAAGAAACAAAGATACTCTGTTATAAGCCGTCAGAGGAGAAAAAGAAGGACATCTTTCTGTGCCCTCGGACATTTGTCAGTAGTTTCTGTGAGTACCGTGCTCTCCCGCCAATATAGCTGTATCTTTTATTGACGAAGAGAGTGAAGTATTCAAATTGTAAATCGTGGACGTCGATTATGAGTTGCTGTTATTGAAAAAATGAAGTCCTTTATATTTGTGATAAACTTTGTAGTTTAAGGTGTTTAATATGCTCATGCTTATGATGCCTCTCATTGTTTTTTTTTTGTTTTTTTTTAATGTGATAAAATAGCGTGACGTCACACCTGGGAACAAAACAACGAGATTCAGTATACTTCTGAGTCATATCTATATGAAAGCTTTGTCTCTCTTTGATCGTCCATTGTTCCTGTCACTGGGGGGGGGGGGGGTGGGACTAATATTACTGGCAGTGACTCAGAGTCGTGGCTCATGAATAAAGCCCTTATGATGGAAATGGCCCAGACAGCCTGTTAACACTGAGGTCTATTTGCAGTGCAATAAAAAAAATAAAAAATAAATAAACTGTTGGTTTTATTCTAACTTTCTTTTCAGCATGATGGCTGTTTCTTAGACAAACAGCCGGCATATCACTTTGTCACAGTAGTTGGACAGCAACTTGGGCAGAAATTGCTTGGCTGACAATTATCAGTTGTATTTTTCAGCTTCGGTTCGGGGCAGGAATTGGAGAAGGAGAGATGCTCACATATTCACACACACACACACACACACACACACACACACACACACACACACACACACACTCATCGGAACAAAAAACTGAGACTGGGATGGCATTAGTGCCAGGCTATTAAGGATCTAAATCAGACAACCCAAATCATTTAAGTTTCTAGATATTAAACGCTTTTTATAGCACTGTTAGCCTCACCAACTTGGGTACTTCCGGCGTCATGCTGTGTTTTGAATACAACCAACGCTAACTTTTGGCAAAAGAATTGTATCACATGGTTCTCAGCCGTGTCTCACAGCCTTCATCTTATTTGCTCAGTTGTCATGTACGTGGTTTAGTTGCTGTCATGTGACAGGTATGAAATCACGTCATCTGAACCGCCGATGAAGGTCACGAGATCTATCTGAAAGTTCTGGGATGAAAAAAACCCCAGAAGGACTTCAGATCTAATTGCGCTCAGTAGAACCAAATGTTTCGGCAGCTTTCGCAATGCTGAACGTCGGTTTCTCCTCCTCCTGTCCCGCAGGGGGCACCGCAGGGTGTTTGAGGCCTGGTTCCTGTTGGTTCTGTGTCACCACTGGGTACAGGTGGCTGCTCAGCTGCTGGTCACGTCTGGGCCCGAGGACTCTGGTCCCCTCCTGTGGCTGCTGACCTTCTACCACCACCCCACCAACAGGGGGCACCACAGAGCTTTACAGCTGGTAAGATTGTCCTCCGAAAGAAATGATCGCCATGGAGTTGGAGTTTGTCTTCTATGGCCACATTGGTCCATTATAACCTAACGTGTAACTTAATGACATGACCATCAATCTCCAGTTTGTTCTTTAGTTTTACGCGAACACGCTGAACTGTCACCTGGGACACACGCATCAGGCAAAGTATGTCCCCGCAAAGATGATAGACAGGGACAACTTCTGCGATCACATCTGCACAATATAAACATAGCAGAAATGCAATGTAGGCTCTAATTACATGATGGCAATTGTTCAACAGTTGAAGGGCTGTATTTTTGTTTTAAGACTGGCAGTAGCATTGCAGCAGTGTGGACACACACACACACACACACACACACACACACACACCATGCAGGCGGTGTGTCCCAGGCAGAAGAGGGTGAACGTGGTTATCATTGTACCTTCTAAATATCAACATACTAGGATTATCATTGTCATGACATTGGCATTGCTTTAGACTGTGAGTCTATCATGTCATAATTTCATTTGGAAACCCATTTAAAAATAAATAATAATTAAAAAACAAAAAACAAAAAAAAAAAACCAACAATCTCATTATTTCATGTTTAATTATTGCTCTTGTATTACCAAGCCGCTGCTGGGGTTAAATAGTAAAGAGCGATGTCAATTTAAGTTCTGGGGCAGAAGGACATCGGTGCCGGGGTGGGGGGGGGGGGTGTTGAGGTCTCAGCTCGTCTGGTCTGCAGCGTGTATCAATAACTCCCCAACCACGTAACAACGCCGGAAGGGCTTGTTCTCCGCTCCGGGCAGGTGCGTTGTCGTTGAAAGCCAGTGAACCAATACAGAGAAAGACGAATAACACATTAAAGAATAATAAATTATGGATGTGCCCCCCCCCTCCCGCCCCCCTGTCTGAGAGGGGAGAGGGTGAGACAGTGGTGAAGACAAGAGAGATACAGATGAGGGAGGGGGAGCCGGGTGAAAAAGGGTAGGGTGATGTAGTATTGATTTCTCAGTGAGCGTCTTGGCCCGCTGGCCTGAGTTTCGTCTCCGTGTCTCCCGTTTATCCGCCGCCTCTCATAATAACCCCCCCACCCCCCCCCCCCCCCCCACCCCCCACCCCCCCCCCTCCCGGTCGCCTCACCTGTTTTTTACTGCCACCTCCCCGAGTACAATTCTACGTCCGTCTCACGTTAGGTTGTTTTCTTCTGTCATTTGTGCATTACTGGTCTATCGATCTTCATGTGCAGGAAAGACACTTAAAGCAATGCTCTTTAAAAAAAAAAAAAAAAATCTTTTTTTTTTGTTGTTTTTTGTTCCAATAATGTCTTATTTTTGTCACCAGGTACGGGCCAATGAAGTCTGGAACCACCTACACACTCTGTTCTCTGTCCTACCTCGTCCTCTCCCCTTCGACCGGCTGCAGTCTTTGGTCACTCTGCTGTTACCGCAACCTCAGCAGCCATCACTGGCTCCATTATTGGGCCTCGACCTCTTAGTTAGCTTTGCTGTTTTCTGCCAACTACCCCCGAGTGACTCAACGGAGATTTTACAGACGGTGAGGGAAACTGTTTTCTTCCCCTCCGAATCTGTTTTCAGTCATTTCCAGATTCTTCTGGTACACATGCCACGTTTTAACAAGTCATTGCACATCATGACTCACTGTTCATTTCGTTCTACTTCAAAGTCTTCTTTTAGACATCTTTTGGACTCGAAGTTCCTTTCTGACCTCGGAAAAAGCAATTGAATGTCCATTTTACAGAATCAGATAATCACACTCTTCCTCAGTATAGAATTCTGTTTTTTTTTTTTTTTTTTATTTCCTTTCAAATTTTAGACTTTGCTTAACAAAGTGCTTTTCTACCTTCACAAATATGCACACAGCTTCTATGCAAAGCACAGGTCTGGTTTTGGGAGGAACTTGGAGTTCAGTGTCTCACTCAAGGAAACCTATACATGTGGATGGGAGGGGATCAAACTGAACAACCCTAGCACCTGACCCACAGATAACCCCCCCCCCCCCCCCCAAAAAAAAAAATAAAATAAAAATGAATTCTGGATCTTTATCAAGACACAACTTTTTTCACTCCACGGTCCACTTAGTAGAAACATAAGTCTGTGATGTACGTGAAATGTTCATTTCAAGTGAAAACAAATTGTGTGTTGTCTATATTATGATTTTAAAATGCTATGTTTGAATGATGAAATGTGTGATGCACAGCAATACACGCACATTGGACAAGAGTGGCTGATTTTTTTTTTTTAATTTTTTTTTTTAGGACAAATATCTTTTCAATTACTGAATGTGATTCTTAAAGACAATTGGCAATTTTTTTCTAATACAAAATCTCCACGTACACCACAATTAGATCTTTTAATGTAAAAATATCATTGAATCTAGATGTGGATAGAAGAGGAAATACACAAGCAGTTTCCGGAAGTTTAATTTAGCGACCGTATCCAGAATCATCTCGATCGCTGTTGAAATTGATATTGTAATATATCATGAATATTAAGAAATACATGTCCATGAGATCAGTTTGGCTTTGGAAGGATTTTGTCCCCCGTCTCAGGCAGTAACTTTTCTTCCTTTGTGTGTGTGTGTGTGTGTGCGTGTGCGTGCGTGTGCGTGCGTGTGTCAGTCCAGGTGGTAGCTCAGTCTGGCCGGCTTGAAGAAGCAGCATGTGTTCTCAGCTCACTGGAGCTCACACGAAACGAAGGAAGCCGCTTATCAAGCGACAGAGTTCATCTCAGGATCGAGGAACTTCAAACCACAATAACGCGCATGCATTCAAACACGAAGCCGTGAAGCGAGCGCGCGCACACTCGCCTACTCCTAAAACAGGTGAGAACGCATTACACCCCCCCCCCCCCCACACACACACACACACACACACACAGCAGTGAGTTCATCCTCGTCTCAGTTTTTTTTTTTTTTTTTTAATTTTTAAATCAAGGCACGTTTCCAGAATGACAAATAGCCACGCATCTGTGTAGATGCGCTGCGCTGCAATGACAGGACCGTGTCAAAACAACAGAGCAAGGACAGATTACGCGGCGAGGCTACAATTATTACGCACGCACACACACACACACACACACACATAACAGCGACTGCGAGGCCCCACAAGGACACTCGAGCAGCGACAGATCACACTGCGACGACGCAGCGGCTCGTACGGCGTGTCACAATCCTCCCACTCATATAATTGCCTCACAATATAAATCCTTCACGCTGCACACGCCGACCGCGAGACGTAGGCTCGAAGGAGAGGAAAGCCAAGTGACAGTTGGGGTTTTTGCGAAATCGCGGTTTGTTTTAAAAAATATTCCTGCGATGGAAATGTAAATAATGAATGTCGCTTATTACTGCGTGTAATTATGTTCTCTTGTGTCCCGGTTTCTAAGGTTGAAGAACAACTCTCATCTGCAACTGTATTTGATTCGTAAGCAGACGCTGTTTATGATTCCACCGTAAACGTGCTTTGTGACCACTGGCTGATTTACGAGGGTCTTAAAAAGATCGTTTTTTGGTGCCGTTTAGGATCCTTGTCGTTTTGTTTTGCGCACGATCCACTTGTTAGACAATATGATCTGCGAGCCAAGTTCCTTTTCAAAGTATTCAGTGTGTATCACAAACGCTGAGATTGTTTCTGAAATGTTATGAGGTCAGATTGGTTTAGGTGTCATTTCACTGAATCTGCTGCATGAGGTCATTTTGATGTATTATTTCCCCCCCCCCAATGTTCATTTTTATTGCTAGGGGCGTAAAGTGTACAGAAACAAATAAAACAACACAGACGAAAATGCGCCTTCATTTCTTTTTGTAATCTTCCCTCCAATACCCTCCAGCACCACCCTCATCCCTTTGCCAATAAAGATTCATCTCGTTTCTCACAATTAAATGCAAAATACAAACAAAATCAGATAGAGAGCTTTACATCAACACAACATCCAATTAAAATGAAGGGATATAATATATATATATATATATATTGTACATGTGGTACAAGTGGTCTTAATTTGAAGGAAGCACCGTTAGACAATCAAAATCTTTAAGTATAATGGAAGACTTTGAATCGTGGAGGGTTCCTCGTTTGGCATGTTTGTACTGACGGGTAGGCTCCATGTTTAACACGAGACAGAAACAGGACGGTTAAAGACCGTGGACGTCTTCCCCGGTTCTGCTGTCGCCTTCTCACAAGATAGGACAAAAGGCAAAAACCCAAATCTTCTCATCAAGTGAATTGCGTATAAGGATATTGTTTTTTTTTTCTTTTCATATTTTACACAACCGGTGTCTATTTCATTAATACAAATGTGCAGGATATTGATGCGACAATCCGGCTGTGGTATTTTGTAGCTTACGTATCAAATCAGCACAACAGGCTCGAGAGACAAACTGACGTTCAGGTTTTACTCTGATGGACAATAATGGAATACACTTAAAGAAAAAAAAAAACATGAATTTACACTGAGACAACATTTTATTTTAACACGAACACATTAAAAATTCACCTGTACATAAGCAAGTTTTCCATTAGTTTGCGCAGCAGGTATTAAACTGTCATTTACACACATAAAAATGCCCCCCCCCCAGAGTCATTTGTGGTGTATTTTCAGGTTTGATCACTGGTCAGAGTGGAAAAAAAAAAACATTCTTCGCCTTAAATATTCCTAGTCTGAACTCTCATGAACGAGATGGTGACTTTAGACTAAACAGACATGAACTCACGCGCACCTACGCAAACGGGCACTAACTTAAATACTGCCGCTCAGGTTCTCACACGCGAAATTCCTCTTTTCCCATCTCCATTACCTATCGTTCTAAAAAAAAAAAAAAAAAAAATCGGTGAAATGATGTCATTTTTTTCCCCCCATCTTGCCACAGAAACGATGCGGTCGGCGTCGTCTCGCTGTGAACGGCTCGTGTCGACAGCGTTTCACACACACGCGCCGGCTGCTTCTCGTACAGAACTGCTGCGCTCTAAGCGTTGCCAGTTGGCCTTGTCTGCGGAGTATAAACGCAGCCTTCTGCTGGTTCACACCGCTGAGCGATCCTGCAGCGTCCCAGAGAAACAGGAGGTTGAGCGCTGGACCCTCGTCACGCCCTCCGTGCCAAACTCGTGTCACCTCTGTCCCCGCAGTCAGCAAACCTGGAAGAGGGTGAAGAAACATGTACAGGTTGGAGCGTTGCCGAACATTTTTGGTAGATGTTGTCCTCCGCCTGGTGCGAAGACACGCTGACTTCTGTGGCATTTAATCCTGACAAATATTCCGGTGCAGGTGTCGTGAGGACTGTGACACGCAAGTCGACTCGAGTTAAAAAAAAAAACCAACAGCTGACGATAGAATGTTTTGACACTAGAAAAATAAAAAGCTGCCAGCACCTCCTAGTGGACAAACTATGCAATGCTGACGCTATTTCTAGCATCTTACTGCGAAGATATCCTTGAGGCAGTTCCAGTATATTCGGGCTTGTGGCTCTCATCAGGGTCATCATGAAACATTGAGTGGGTTTGAAACGCATGAAAAAAAAAAAAAATCCTAAATAAATGAAGGACCGCCAATCGTATACGAACGCGCACACGGCAGCCGATGGGGAGCCGGAGTTGGGTTGGGTATATGTGCAGTGTGTTTCATGTTGACCCCGGTGAAGGCCACAAACTGAACTGCAGTCAGTCTAATACTCTATTCTTCAAGTGTTTCTGGAATATATATGCTGTTGACATTCTTTTTTTTTTTTAATTTATGTTTTATTTTGGTCAATTAATTGAATCATTTTTTTTAGTCTACAAAATAGCAGAAGATTCCTTTTTCCTTTTTGAAATGCAAAAATATTTAAATTACAGCGTTACGAAAACAGACAAAAACAACGATCCGTCGGTTATCGAAACCGTTGGCAGTAAACATCCTGACAATTTACTAATCCGTTAAACAGCAAATCCTTTTCAGGAATCAATACATGTTCCACAAACTAAGCCCAGCCCGTTTGATCAGCCAGGCTTTGCCGTCACAAAAGAATTGTTAAATAAGAATAGTGAAATTATACAAAACACTCTCTTGAAATATATTTTCAGTTCATCGGAAACCAAAGCACCGGCTCTGAAAACTGTGATACCGCCACGAGTGAATGAGTCGTTAGAAGAAAAATCTGTTCGAACAGCTCTTGTATGTGACGTGTTAAAAACAAAAACAACAACAACAACAACAACAAAAAAAAGGGGGGGGGGGGGCGATGTCTGCTGGGAGCAGTGGTGGTTTCTGGTTCGCTGGTGAGTGGACTGGACTCCTGTTCCTGCTGAACTGAGCCAGTGGTTCCATAGGACTGATTATCAGCTCAGTAGGCACAGGAAGCCAAGCCCGAGTCTCCGTTCTCCTTTTCCCACGAAGTGCCGGCTACGAGCGTATATTTGTTCCTCTTTTCTTTTTTTTTCTTTTTTCAGTTCCTGCAATGAAGCGAATAGCAAAGCCAACTTCGGCAGCATATCAAGCACTGTTCCCTCCGCTGTGCCAAACCCGCAAGAAACCAAACTACCGTAGGTTTACTCAAACCGTCGGGATTGTTAAAGAGATTTCACCAGCTGGTGAAAGGGGCGGTTGACACGGTTTGAAACCTCACCGCCGCAGCGTCAAGCGGGACACAACTGGCGTAGAAAGGCTGCCGGGACCCTTTGAGGAGGCTGATCGTAAAAAAAAAATTGAAATATAAATCCATCAAAATCGCATTCCTCCAACCGTCTCTTACGACATACCGCGTTACTTAAAACTGCAAAAGTGGCCCCAAAAAAAAAAAAAAAAAACCCCACTTTGAAATAGAATCCAGTGAAACAGCTTCCGGAAATATTCTCGACATTAGAAGAGACAATCAGTCGAGTTTTAACATGCATGAAGAAAAGGAGATGCGGGTGTTGTGGGGGCGAATAAGTTTATTTTCGGTGTCTTTACACGACGTTGCTTTGTCCTTTAAAGTGCAGAGCACAATTTCCCTCCCATTAGACTGTAATAAATCACCTTTTAGATACAGGCTCCGATGGCAATTCCTCTCTTTTACAGGCCTTTGATGGTCATTACTCTTTTAACGGGCCCTAAATATAGGTCTAAAAATGGCAGGCTCCACATGGCCCTCATTTCTAATTCACACATCTGTCCTCGTTTAGTCGCCATTTTGTCGTTGTGAATATAGAGCGCTATAATACCCCCTCGCAGCTTCCACTCTAATTGACAAAAAAAAAAAAAAAAAAAAAAAAAAGGCAAGAGCAGGTTTAAAATACATTTTCAGCCATCTGTCACTGTTTTGATGAGGGAGCAGTCGGACCAGAACGGTATAGATTTGCATTACGGTCGGCTGGTAAAACAAAGAGGATCCCGGGCACCTTGTGGCAGAGGCGATACGGTATGTTTAAACTTTAGGGGGCGTCCGTCACACGCGATTAATTCTTTGCGCGTAGCTCACCTGCAGATATCGACATCTGACGAGCGAGCTCAGCTGGAATGAGTTTTTCCTTGTTTAGCAGGGAGATGTAAATGGGGGGGCGGGGGGGGGGGGGTTGTTGCATAACAGTTCCCAAACCAATCTATTTCTTGGAACTTGTGAAAACAGACTTGGATTTATTGATCATTGTGTCGGCAGACAGCACAAGGGAAACGCAACCTTGCACGATAAACTTGCTCATATTGCTGAGAACGTTCGTCCTTTGTTCGCAGTGTTTTTTTTTTGTGTTTGTTTTTTTTTTTTTTTTGCGCTACAGCTTATCTTGACTAATTCGGGAACCTTCTCTCAGTACACTCTGTGATGCCTGAAACAAAAGCATGTGCTGTAACCCAACTGAGAATTGCTGCTTTTCACGTTATCAGTGGGTGTTCTGCAGAAATCACAGCTTTTTGTTTCTCCTACCCGAGACGAAACAATCGAAGCTCATGTGGCACATTAAATCCACTGCAAGGAGCACTAAATCGCTCCAATAAGGGGAAACTGACACCTAGATCATGGGAGCACCTTGAAATCGTGTTTGAGATTTCCATCTTTGATGCCTCGGTCTTGTTTTTCTTCACAGTGTGTGAGAATTCGTCTGCTTTACGGGTTTCTGTATCTTGGCTTCCTCAGGCTGAGATTACATCAAAAATCAATATGTATCAGCCGGGGGTGCCCGGGCAGCACTTTTCACTGCCAAAGTGATTTTAAGTTGAAAACCTGAGGCGTTTTAAGTACTTAAAGGATGATTTTGAGAACTGATTTCATGATGGCCCAGGCAACCCTTTTTTTTTTTTCTTTTTTTTTTTTTAACCAGTCAACCTGCGCTATCTCACTTTATTGCTTTACTGCATTATTAAGTTAAAGAAACAGTTTGACATTTTGCCAAACATGCTGATTCACTTTTTTTTTCTAATGTGCTCACGTCTGTTAGACGAATGTGAAACTGCAGTCAGCAGCCGGTTAACTGAGCTCAAACACAAAGACTGAAAACCAGAAGGAAAAGCTAATCTGACATGAAATCTTGTTCATACTGTGCAGAAACCTTGATGTCACTGTGAGGTTGTCAAGCAGCCAACAGGGACTCCAGGAAGTCACTGCACCTAGCCAAGAACTAGTCCCTCATAAAATCCTCCTGTGAAATCAAAGTCAGTTTACACTTCAGTTTTTAAACAGAGTAAACAAACAAAGTGAGTTAGTTCCAGAGGTGCTGGAAGGCAGATTTTGTAACCCTTGCTCAGAGCCCGTCTTTTCCTCCCCTGTTTCCAGTCTCTATGTTAAGTGGGCTAATTGGCTGCTGGCTTCAAATCAAACAGACAGTTATGAGACTAGTATCAATCTCCTAGTGTACGTTTGGGCAACATAATGCATTATCCCCAAAAAAAAAAAAAAAGTTTAAAATACTCCCTTAAAGGCTCAGTGTGTAGGATTGAGGAGGATCGACATTTCCATTCGTGTATAATCACCTAAAACTAAGAATCTTTTTTTTTTTTTTTTTTGTTACTTTAGAATGAGCTCTTCGTATTGGCATAGGGATCGGGTCCTCTTCCTGGAGGACACCATGTTGCACCGCCACAGCTCTACAGTAGCCCAGAAGGGACAAACCAAACACTGGTTCCGGAGGAGGCCCTTTCACTTTGCCAGTTTTGCAACCATCATAGTTTCTCTTGCATCCGCGGGAGCAGAGCGTGAGTGAAGGCATGTTCAGTTACTTGCAACCTCACCAATAGATGCCACTAAATCCCACGCGCTGCGCCTTTAAAATCCCATACCATCCATTAAAAGATTTTGTTTATCCATTTTTATGCCACACGTTTGAGTCCACGTTGCATCGACTTGACTAATTACATCTTTAAGGAAATATTCTTATGTACTGCTTGGAAGTACTGAAAGACTGCGATGTAACACTGCTGGTTTTCTATCATACTTTTTACACGTCGGCCGGAACAACGTTTGCTGCTAAGAGAGCAAGGGAGTAGCACGATGAAGGACAATGATGATGATGAGGGTGATGACGGTGGCCTCTGCTCCTGTATAGGTGGAATATCTGTCAGCGGCATTAAGCAGAGTTTGGGTCTCCCCAGGCCTCATTAGTACTGCGAGTACAGTCTCTCTCCTGAGATACTTGGCTCTCACCTTCGCTGTAACTACAGAGCGTGCAACCGTCTGCAGGATTATCTTTTACGCTGCGTAACTAAAAAGGGAGACAGAAGCAGAGAGGTGGAAGTACAGAGCAAAGAGGGAAGATGAAAGGAGGAGGAAGAAACAACAGGGAAAGCGGGAGAGCGTAGAGTGGCACTCATTAGTAAAGTTGCATTTTAAATTTGCGACGGGTTTTTTTTTTTTTGTGTGTGTTTAATTCTTCTGAGTGAGGGTCTCGGTGGAAAGTTTCGCAGACTTGCAAGTGAGGCTGGGAGAGAGGAGAGCTTTTCAGACCAAACTGAAGGGGCAAACTGTGAGACCGCGAGGAAGAGAAAAGTGAAACGAGGCGAGAGCAGGAAGGACTGTCAAAGCAAGGAGCGAGAAAACTGCGGAGGACACGGAGGAAGGAGTGGCGTGAGTGAAATGTGCAAAACACACATCAGATAACTGGAGTGGGAAAATAAGGCTCAACACACTGCAAAAACCGAACGCCGCTTTTCGTCCCCCTCTTTCTCTCGCACTTGTCTCCCTTTGTCTGCTTGTCTGGGTCATGCTCTCCTCAGGTGCAGAACTTAGCCACTGTGAACAAAGAGGAAATCAATCACTGTTCACCAATCAGCTAAGCTCTGTGTCTGGCTGGAGAGAGGATACAAAAACCTGTACGGTTGACTGACACGTTCACACTTCCAGTAAACACACTCTTTACAAAACACCCACAATTATTGAGCTCCCTCGTCATCCTCTTTTTTTTTTCTTTTTTTTTTTTCCCTGCACTTCCACATCACCAGCTCCTCCAACACAATTACACAGACCCTTAAATAATCATGTCTTCTTTAGTTTTGAATTTTGTGTGTGTGTGTGTGTGGAGGGGGGGGGGGGCTGAGAGTGTGTGTGTGTGTGTGTGTGTGTGTGTGTGTGTGTGTGTGTGTGTGTGCGCGCGTGCGTGCGTGCTTGCATGTGTGTGTATAGGACGGGCTCTGGTTGCCACAGCAGCCGGCTGGGTCAGGGCTGTGTGGTAATCCCTGGCAATGTGATTTTATCATAAGTCACAAATCAGCACGCCAGGAACCCTCACAGCCCAGACATGAAAGAACAAGATCTTCTGTCTGTCTATTTTTTTTTTTTTTTTTCCCCTCTCTACCTACATCCTCAAGCTCACTCCACTGCAAAACTGCAAACACTCTGAAACCAAAAAAAAAAAAAAAAAAAAAAAAACTCGAACTTTTTCTGTTCTTCCTCCGTGTTTTTCCCTCCCTTACGTCTTGCCCCATCAGACCGCAGCCATGAAAGACCGGACCTGTAGATCCTCGCTCCCGCTCTCTCTCTCACACTATTTCCTTGGTTACCCCTCTCCTCGTCTCCCATTCGCCACGCTCGGCTAACCCGGCGATATGCCCCTCATTAAGCGGATCAAGAGGGATTCCAGAGGCATGTACCGGGAGGGGGGGGGGGGGGAGAAAAGAACGAGGGAGTGAGCAGGGAGGGGAAAAGGGGGGAGAAAGAGACAGGGAGAGACCACCCTTCTCTTTTTAAAGGGTTGTGCTTTTTAGGTTTAAAAACACAGAGCAGCGAGTGCGCCCTTGACAGACATGTTGTTTTGAGTTAAAAACCCTCTCAGCCCGCCTCAGCCTAATCCCACTCTGCTGTGGTCTGTGCGAGGGTGTAAAAGGGTACAAGGGAAGACTGTTCTACTTAAAAAAATAAAAAAATAATTAAAAAAAAGACAATGGGGGAACACAAAGTGAGCAGTAAAACATAAATCCATCTCCCCACAGTGCGATATGAAAAAGCAGTGGGGGGGGGGGGGGGTCTGTTCATCCATCATTTTAATTGGAGAGAGATCTGCACCCGAGCTCAGTTGACCAGCGTGATCCACTGATGTTTACAGAGGCTTGTTTGTGTCAGTCCAATGGGAAGCAGTGGGAAAAGTTAGGATATTCATCTTTTCTTCTTCTGTTTGTTTTTTTTTTTTGTTTGTTTGTTTTTGTTTTTGCTGCTCCATTTCATTTCTCCTGTACTTGTGGTAAGACTCCACAGGGAGGTGTAGCGAGGGAGTGACGGATGATGACAAGAGATCGGCTGGCACAGACAGATAGGTGCTACATATTTGTGTGCTGTACGTATGTTTGTGCTGCGTGCGCGTGCGTGTCAGAGAGATTTATCAGGACTCAAGCCAGATGCCAGGCACTTGTCGAGAAAGCCTTTCGCATCCTGCGCAAATGCATAAAGCTGTCTCACCGTGTGTGTGTGTTTGCGTCTGAAGATAAAAGCCTGTCTCGCTGCAGCTTGGTCACAGCCTAAAAAAAAAAAAAAAAAGGATTTAGTGCAGTAAGTCACTCAGGTTTGGTGTGGACAAGTATTTAGCAGCGCCTCGTGACGCAGCCGGTGTTGACCGAGGTCGGAGACGCCTCCCTTCGCCCGACTGCAAAATAATAACATAGATAGCGGACTTTGGAGCTGTGAGCGAAAAGGTGGAGCGTGAAGAAATTTGACTAGGTTAAGTAATGTATGCATTGATCCAAATTGAATTGTCTGTGAAGGCAGACGAAGTAAAACAAAAGCGCCTTAAAATCACTGTTCTTAGTCAGTTTTGTGCTCTAACTTTATTCAACTACATTAAGACATATTTCGGCGAAATCTGGAACAAAGTCAGAAAGGTATATTTTTTTTGTGTTCTGTTTGGTAGAAAAGTAGAAAAGCTCTGTTCGAGAGCTGCTAGAGTTCTTGAGTTATGTCAAAAAATTTCCAGAAACTTGTCAGAGCTGATCAATATTGTTACTAGATTTTGTTGACAGCTGTGGGGCTGTTTACAAGAAACACTTGAATAAATCTTAACCAGACCACACTTAAGTTGAAGAATTACTTGATTAGGTGATTAGAAGATCGACAGTCGATTAACCGGCAACGATTTTGATAACTGATTAATAGTTGAATTAATATTAAAAAATTTCAATAAGCGACTTGCTGATCATTTTCTGGTTTTGGCTTCTAAAATGTGAGCAAGCTAACACTAGCGATATGCTATGTCAGATGTGAGTACAGGCGTGTTATATTTCTCAAATATTTAAATGATTAACTTCAAATGTTTAATTATTATAATGTCATTAAAATGTCGTAATAATTTTCTGTAATAAAATGAAATGACCTTTCACCTTTCAGCTCAAGGCTCTCGTGTACCACCAGGTGGAACTCCCAGTGGTGCAAGTACCACAGTTTTAGAATCACTGACTGAAGAATAGTTAGGTTGCTATTCCTAAATTGTGCAGCCAAGATGCATTTAATTGCCTGCTCTCATTATTCAAAGGTTAATGTGAGTAATAGCATGACTGTTATGAAAAGATCAGCAGCTTCAAAGAGACCTATCTTCACCCCAATCCCCCCATTTCTTAATTTAGTGTCAAGCCAATGAACCCCTTACTGTTCAGAGTCGTCCACACACACACACACACGCGCACACACACACACACACGCACACACACAAGGAATTTCAGGGTCAAACAGTATAAAAATCACTCCACATCAAGTGGAGACCATCCTGAGCAGCTCAGAAAATGCTCACTGACCCGTTCTCGCTGTTTTTCTGTCTTTCCTCTCTCGTTTGTTTGAGGAACACATTCCCAAATTCCATCTCTGACAAACACATCCTGACGGCGCTGCTGCGAAACCACGGAAAAGGCCCCATTCGGAGTCTACAAACACACATGTGCACAACACACACTCAATGGGCTCAGGAAGGAATGTGCAAGCATAGGTAGCCAAGTGACTCAAGTACGGACTGTCCGCCGGGGCAGAGGGAATCAGGATCAATTCAACACAAAGCTGTCTTTTACAGACGCCACCTCAGACTAAAAGGTCAGATGTGAGATACAGATTGTGTCAATAAAACATACAAATACGTAAAAAACTCCAGAAAAATACAATTAGCCCGACATCTCAAAGTCAAATGATTAGACGATACCGAATATTTGATAAATGTTGCGGTTGCATTTCCGAAGCCCCTCTGAGTTTTATTATTCTGGGATGTTATTACCTCGTTTTCCCATGAATGGATCAAGTAACTCAGCAGCCGATTATCAGACATCTTTCTGCAAATATAAAGCAACTGAAAACCCTAAGCAGATAAATCTCTCTTATTTTATAAATCTGCACAAATATAGTTTTACATTTCTGGTTCAGCTTGTTTAGAGACTCGCTGATGTAATTTTGGTCCATATGTCTGCCAATGAGCGCCAGTCAAATTATGATGAAACGAGAACTTCCGTAAGTTTAGGAGAAAGTGATTCTGGTCTTGAGAGCAAAAAAAATGTAAATTAAAAAAAGATGAAAATCTTCCTCTGCCTCCTACTGAGTTTCAAAACAAGAGCATACGAGCACGAAAAAAAAAATTAAATGACAAGCAACATGTTAAAGATAAAGAACTGAAAATGAGACTTCACCTTCAATGTCACAGCACCATCTCCTCCACCACCCTGCGTGCCGATTGGTCCATTTGTTCCTGGACCAATGAGAGGCAGCGATGAGCCAGAGCCTGCTGCTCCGGGTCCTCTTGAAGCATCAGCTCCCCGTACAGATACACACCCATGGCCTGGAACACACACACACACACACACACACACACACACACACACACACACACACACACACACGCACACACACACACACACACAAACGCACACACGCACACGCACACACGCACACGTGTCAGTCTTAGTTTACTGTCTAATTTTCTCTGGTTGAATCAGTATGTTTGAAGATTTGTCTGTATAATACAGGACAAATGTTCAGCAGCTGTGTGTATTTACTTGGTCATGAACCAGAAAGTGCTCTACGTCTCCATACGCCTGAGTGTACACATGTTTGACCACCAGCTCACACCAGCGATGTCGCACCTGGAAACCAAAACAGAGAGAAAATAAAACAATGATGGAACTCAGATTTTTCATTCATTTATTTAAAATTGGATTGAAACAGAAAACTCCCCTTTTTAAGAGACTTTTGGTGAAACTGGCCACAAAATTATAAGCAAACAAAAAAGGATTTAGGAATTAAAACATGAAAAATAGCACAAACCCACCAGGTCCCCCCAACGACCACACAGGAAGTTTGTTTCGACCCTCAAATACTACCATCGGGAGTGATTCCTAAATTTGTGCCCCTGATTAGGTTTAGACATAAAAAGTACTTGGTTTGGGTTAAACTCACTACTTTCTTCAAGTTATGCAACCAACATCATCATGGCAACAGTAAACGCGGTTTTAAAAAAAACTGTCCCGACTCGTGGTTGGAAACAGGAGACCGAACAGTGGACCATGCACCCAACCCGCCTCCTCCGAACAAGGAAAGACTCACATTACACATCATCTGACCTGCGTCACTTTTCCGGGATACCAGTCGATAATTTATCGTTCACTAACCACGTTAATGCTTTACCAACTTCTGTACATGGTTGGTAAAGCACTTTAGAAGAATAAATTCTTCTGAATTACTTTTTACCGCCAATACAAAAAAAGAAAAGCATTCAAATTTGAATGGTGTGAATTGATTTGATCTTTAAAAAGTTACCATATTGCAGGACATTTTACGTCTAGGGTTTTAGCCTGTGCACTCACACACAATATGAAACAGATCTCCCTCAATGCCAGTAACAAAAGACAAACAGCTCATCTGATAAGCCTGGAAACAAAGCTGGGAGCTGCTCTGACGAAGAATGGCTTCATCCACAGTCGGAGGATTACCAGACGTGAACTTTGTTTTAGGAAGAAAATCATCTCAATCTAAAGATTCATGCGTAAAAGTTCTATTTAATTCTCCGACTACGTGCGTGCTCGGAGTGTGTATACGTGTGTGTGTGTGTGTGTGTGTGTGTGTGTGTGTGTGTCTACGCAGGTGAACATTTACTGTATGTGTGTATTTGTAAGTGGGAAAGCTAATGCCTGGCCTTTCTCCCAGAGGATCAATAGGAGCTCTGTTGCCGCGGTTACAGGAGAGATCAGAGACTGGCTCTGTCCCTGCCTCAACCATCATCCTTCATCATCTGCTATGAGCGTGCACGTGTGTGTGTGTGTGTGTGTGTGTGTGTGTGTGTGTGTGTGTGTGTGTGTGTGTGTGTGTGTGTGTGTGTGTGTGTGTGTGTGTGGATGTACTCTTGTGGAGGAAACAGACAGAAGATGATAAAAGAGACAGAAGAGCGATAAAAAATTCCAGTTGAAAAATCT
The DNA here is from genome assembly GCF_022577435.1 of Embiotoca jacksoni. Classification (NCBI taxonomy): domain Eukaryota; kingdom Metazoa; phylum Chordata; class Actinopteri; family Embiotocidae; genus Embiotoca; species Embiotoca jacksoni. The sequence goes on from NW_027185436.1 coordinate 8,952,574, forward strand.
TTTAAAGCACCGTCACTACTTTAAAGCCTGACAATTTCCCTTGGCTGTTTTTTTGAGGGTGTTTCTGTCTCCATAACTATCTCCACTCTCTCAGAATAATAAACTAGTCCTTTGGAGAGTACAGTGACCAAGCGTGGGATTTCTGCTGATTGATTCTATTTCAACAGCTCAAGCTTTGGGCATTTCTAAAGCAGTTGTACACATAATCATTTTGAGATGGCATATTCCAGATAGGAGCCAAATGGATCTGTCCGAGTGCTTCTTTAAAGGATTCACACTCCTAATAGGAATTGTTGCTCTGTTTGTTTGTGCCAGAAATGTTCGACCGCCTTTCATCTAGCATAAGCAGCATAAGAACAGAATCTCAATCTAATACAACCACATTTAAATCCTCACATTACCTCTGCAGCCCAATAAATAAACATGAGTTTAATTGGTCTCAGAAGGCCTTTCAAAACCCTCTTTCATCCCAATTTAAAACCTTCCATTTCCATACTTTTTCAGCTTTTTTGTGGAAGGCGACAAAAATCCCAAAGCAGACAAAAAAGCGAGTTAAATGTAACATGCTCTTCTGTCTTCTGCCCACATGGGAACAAGGATATGTGTGTCTGTATTCATGGGAGTGCGCGCGAGTGTGTACAGTATGTGTACCCTCTTGTGCCAGCCCTGCCCTTCTGGCCTGCGTAGCCCCGGCAGCTGTTTGCTGTGCTGGGTTACATTCCTGGGGAGAGCCCCGGGGCAGAGCAGCTGCCTGGTGCACCTCTCCTTACCCCCTTTTTACTGGCTCTCCTCTCGCTGGGCCCCTCTCTCTGACAGCACATGCAATTACACAGTGACATTCCTTCATTTATTACTGCAGCCCCCGCCCCCGCCCCCTCCTCCCCCCACTCCACCCCACCCCACCCGTACCAATCCTAACACATGCTGTTCCTCAAGTACTTTGTGTGTGCACTTACTTACCATGACAAACAAACCTACACAAACCTATATATCTCATATATGCAAAAGCATTAAGTGAAAGTGATCAGCATGAAGTGGAAATGACAATGCAGTGTTGCCTGGACATGTCCACATAATGTACACCAGCATTTGGGGAAATATTCCTTTTTTTCCCCCCTGGGAGTTAGATGAGATGATTGTCCCCACTCTTATTTCTCTGTTTGATAGATATGAACCTATAGCCAGGAGATCATTAGCTTAGCATAAAGAGTGAAAACAGGCAGAAACAGCTGCTAGGGCTTTATCCAAATGTCAAACATCTTATTCAGTCAGCTTTAGAGGTGCCGTTGGGTGGATTTTTCATCTTTAGATGCAGCCAGTTTAACTTGTTCACTCAAATTTTATCTGGCCTCTTATTTCGTGTGCAGAATCTTATTTTAAAAAAAGGAGAATAAGCAAATCTCCCAAAATGGTGAACTAGCCTTTTTCTTTCTTTTAGTATATTAATCTTTCTTCCCCACTGTGGGATTAATAAAGTCAAATCTAAATCTTTATACTTGTGACCCACGACACAATCTAAATGCAGCCATCACTGTTTTCTTATCTAGTTGGCCCAGTGGCACCTACAAGGCCTGGAGGGGGATTTCCTCCCTTGTGAACCTTGCCATGGTTTTTATTTTTAAGACCTCCTCACTTGAGGAGCTGTTTTTGTTTCCAGTCTAATATGAGCCTGTGAAGCCCTTTGAGATTGTCAATTTGATTTAAGTATACAAATAATCTAGAGATAACTTTTTAAAAATACCTTCTTAGAAAATTCTTTGTTTATTCTTAGTAACTCCTCTCTGCTGTTCTGTTTTCTCTCCTCCTCTCCTCCAGATGACCTGATGTGAAGTCTCCAGTCACTGGAGTAAACCTGACCTGAGCACAATGAGGGCCTGTGTGACTGACCGACAGATGGCCTTCGACACATACATGCACGTAAACGCTTTCACGAAACTGCACACAGGATGCACATGCATGTACACGTGCACATGTGGAGTCACACCACATCTCACATCACATGAGGCTCATATGAAAGGAAGTGGGTCGAAGTCACGCACTCTCACTCATACATGCAAACACATGCCCCGGCTCTCAGACGCACTCACACACATATTCATGGTCACTCACGGCGGACACAAAGCAGTCCGGACTGCACGCACACCGGCGGTCAGCCACAGATTTCCTTTGACTATTGTGTACGTGCTCACGCAAATCAGACACACAGAAACTTGAGGTTGCACATTAGCACCTTTAACCCAGCATCGAGCTCCTTTATCACTTTCACAGTGCAGCGTCACACTTAAACGTCTTTTTAAACGCACTTCTGCTCGTAGTGAGACACGTTTAGCACAGAACTAACAGGTGGTTCAACATGCATGTATGTATGTAACATGTGCCACCACATTAAGTTGAAGCAATGGGAAAGATATCTACGGAAAGGATTTGTTCAAATGATTAAATATCAAAACTTTGTCATTAATTTTGCATGTAATCACCCTAAAAGGTATGGCTACACAATTCTATCTTCAGGTGATCAATCAGTCATTTCACAGTAATGGGAAAGATAGTCATTCAGAGTCACCTTATCACGAACTGTCTTTCAGAAGTCATACCAGTTATTCCTATCACCCAATATTCATTCACTCTGAAAAGCTCTCCTTCTCTGTGAGGTAAACACTGAGGGGCTACCGAGCCTGCACTGCTCTCATTCCCGTATTTATCCAAGAATTTTAAACAGATCAATCGTCAATCATCTGAGTAGAAAGCGGTACCCGACAAAGCAGAGCTGAGTGAAGAGAGGAAGAAAAAGAGCCATGGACAGAGAAGAGAATAAATGGCCACATTTATAAGGCGCGGCGTAGGCGATTAACCTCTTCTGAATGAGATTACTGACATTAGGACTGGACCATTGCCTTTAGGCAGGTGTGTGTAGGTGTGTGTGTGTGTGTGTGTGTGTCAGTTTGTGTAAGTGTGTGTTTGACCATGCATGACTATGCATAATGGCCCTGTGTATTTTTAGCAAACCCTGAAAGTTTTTTTTTTTTTCCTGGAAATTGCAGATGAGAATCTGCTTTCATCTGCCAGGAAGTCTGACTAAAGACCCGAGACCAAACACAGAGTGGCTCCGGATTTTGACCACGAGGTCGACTACTAAAATTGAAAGTAAGACAATGATCTAAAGAAGGAAGCGGAAGCTCTGAAATAAATTATGCTTTCAGATTTCAGCATAAAAATGGGCAGAAACACCTTGAAAATACAGAATTAGAAGCACTCTTATTTATTTGTGGGACCTGAGCAAGAGTTTGGAATGTAAATATTTAAAATGTCTCTAATGTAATCACCACTCAACTGGTTCTGTACAACAGAACATCTCAGCCCCATTACATACATTACTGCCCCAACAGCTCATATAACTAATAAAAACTAAATATGTATTGAATTTTTCTTTTCAAGACGAGCCATGTGTTAATGATGGAGGTTAGCGTGGACAGTTTACGGGCTCTGCCGCAGCTGTGTTTTCTCACTCATGCTCCTGTACCGAGAGGCTGTACAATAAAGAACTCTTAAAGCTGTCCACACATACACACACACACACACACACACACACACACACACACACACACACACACACACACACAGCACAAACAGACAAAAACACACAAACACTCACAAACATTGTTAATAGTACCATTGAGGAACTTTGTTCAGTGTTAAAACATGAAGTGAATACTTGTGGGATTTAGCCAGTAATGGCAGCGGTAAAGAACATTACTTAGCGCCTGTGACCTGGGATCAGAAGAGAAGAAAGGAAGACAGGAAACCCTCAAAAAAATGTTTCCCCATTAGAGGAGATTAAAGAGCTTGGATGCATATGCTCACTTGTCTGAGTGTGTGTGTGTGTGTGTGTGTGAGAATATGTGTCTATGTGAGTGTGTGGTCTTACCTCAGCGTCTCGATTCTGTAGACTGTAGGTTTTCTGCAGAGCACGCATTGATGCCACGCTGAGCTCCGATTCCTCCAACACAAGTTCGAGAAGCATCACCAACTGGTCCGACGTCAACTGAGGAGACAAAACAGTTCATGATATTAATACTGCTGAGTAATACAAGCACCCTCATACAATATATTGAGACACATTATTAAATATTAGGAGCAAAATTGGCCCATCTTCCTTACACCGGCGGCGTCAAACTGGCAAAGTTATCAAGTCTAGCATTTACATATTGCATTCTGTTCACCCACTTGCAATTTACATTATTTTCCACGAGTTTCATTTTCTACGCTGCGCTTCGAAAGCCTTGATGAAAAAACACATCAATATAAGTCCCAATTAATGCGGCCTTTCAAACAAGAAGAAACGGCAGAATAATAAAACAGAGCTGACACGGTAATTAAATAAATATGGTAAATCAAGTGAATCTTGTACAACTGGGAAATATTACAAAAAAGAACAGACAAAGAGAAATTATTCGGATTTGAACCAAGGACAAAGAGTAAAGCAATAAAGTTGTCTTTTTTTGATTTGGTCCTGCTGTAGAGAGACAAAGAGAGGAGCACTGTTCAGAGAAACACACGGCCAAAAAAGACATTTTACAGAACAGTATAAGTCTTTGGAAGTTGTAAGGTTGCAGTGAAATCCCTCATTGCAGCGATGTCAGAGACGAAAAGGTTTTCAGGAAATAGGAAATGCCTTCCTGTTGCTTCCTAATAGTGCGTACACTGATTGTGTTATCCTGAGGTAGAACTGAAGGAAAAAAAACTATTTTCCTGTGATGACTAACATCTTCGGGGACGGTGAAAATTCAGCGGTGAGTTGAGAGGATGACTCTGAGGATGGATGTGGGCAGCGATATGAGAGAGTGACTTCCTCCTCTGGGGACAGCTGTGCCCAGCCTTGCCTGGCTCTCTCCTGGATACACCCAGCACTCCCAGCCACACTCTCTCTCTGGTCCCAGTCTGGGACACAAT